>NW_027478458.1:331895-621300 GCF_051014685.1 Ptiloglossa arizonensis | reverse complement strand
TGTAACTGAAAGTAGAAACTCGCCCGATTACAACGGTAGGTGTATTTTTCCCCTAGGTCATACTGGTTAAGCGATTGGAGCAGCAGAATTGCGAAAAATTTGTTGTCTTGTCAACCATTTCTTAGCTTCAAAGTCCCATATCTCGCGAACGGATTGACCTAACCCAAAAATTCCTATTGCATCTGAAAGTAGAAACTCGCCCGATTACAAAGGTATGTGTATTTTTTCCCTAGGCCAATCTGGTTAAGCGTTTGGATCAACAGAATTGCGAAAAATGTTTTGCCTTCTCAACCATTTCTTGGCTTCAAACTCCCATATCTCGCGAACGGATTGACCTAACCCAAAAATTCCTATTGCATCTGAAAGTAGAAACTCGCCCGATTACAACGGTATGTGTATTTTTCCCCTAGGCCATTCTGCATAAGCGTTTCGAGAAGCAGAATTGCGAAAAATTTTTTGCCTTCTAAACCATTTCTTGGCTTCACACTCCCATATCTAGCGAACGGATTGACATAACCCAAAAATTCCTATTGCATTTGAAAGTAGAAACTCGCCCGATTACAACGGTACGTGTATTTTTCCCCTAGGTCATACTGGTTAAGCGATTGGAGCAGCAGAATTGCGAAAAATTTGTTGTCTTGTCAACCATTTCTTAGCTTCAAAGTCCCATATCTCGCGAACGGATTGACCTAACCCAAAAATTCCTATTGCATCTGAAAGTAGAAACTCGCCCGATTACAAAGGTATGTGTATTTTTTCCCTAGGCCTATCTGGTTAAGCGTTTGGATCAACAGAATTGCGAAAAATGTTTTGCCTTCTCAACCATTTCTTGGCTTCAAACTCCCATATCTCGCGAACGGATTGACCTAACCCAAAAATTCCTATTGCATTTGAAAGTAGAAACTCTCCCGATTACAACGGTATGTGTATTTTTCCCCTAGCTCATTCTGGTTAAGCGATTGGAGCAACAGAATTGCGAAAAATTTGTTGTCTTGTCAAACATTTCTTAGCTTCAAAGTCCCATATCTCGCGAACGGATTGACCTAACCCAAAAATTCCTATTGTAACTGAAAGTAGAAACTCGCCCGATTACAACGGTATGTGTATTTTTCCCCTAGCTCATTCTGGTTAAGCGATTGGAGCAACAGAATCGCGAAAAATTTGTTGTCTTGTCAAACATTTCTTAGCTTCAAAGTCCCATATCTCGCGAACGGATTGACCTAACCCAAAAATTCCTATTGTAACTGAAAGTAGAAACTCGCCCGATTACAACGGTATGTGTATTTTTTCCCTAGGTCATTCTGGTTAAGCGTTTGGATCAACAGAATTGCGAAAAATGTTTTGCCTTCTCAACCATTTCTCGGCTTCAATCTCCCATATCTCGCGAACGGATTGACCTAACCCAAAAATTCCTGTTGCATCTGAAAGTAGAAACTCGCCCGATTACAACGGTATGCGTATTTTTTCCCTAGGCCATTCTGGTTAAGCGTTTCGAGCAGCAGAATTACGAAAAATTTTTTGCCTTCTCAACCATTTCTTGGATTCAAACTCCCATATCTCGCGAACGGATTGACCTAACCCAAAAATTCCTACTGTAACTGAAAGTAGAAACTCGCCCGATTACAACGGTAGGTGTATTTTCCCCCTAGGTCATACTGGTTAAGCGATTGGAGCAGCAGAATTGCGAAAAATTTTTTGCCTTCTCAACTATTTCTTGGCTTCAAACTCCCATGTCTCGCGAACGAATTGACCTATCCCAAAAATTCCTGTTGCATTTGAAAGTAGAAACTCTCCCGATTACAACGGTATGTGTATTTTTTCCCTAGGCCATTCTCGATAAGCGTTTCGAGCAGCAGAATTGCGAAAAATTTGTTGTCTTGTCAACCATTTCTTAGCTTCAAAGTCCCATATCTCGCGAACGGAATGACCTAACCCAAAAATTCCTATTGTAACTGAAAGTAGAAACTCGCCCGATTACAACGGTATGTGTATTTTTTCCCTAGGCCATTCTGGTTTATGCGTTTGAAGCAGCAGAATTGCGAAAAATTTTTTGCCTTCTCAACCGTTTCTTGGCTTCAAACTCCCATATCTCGCGAACGGATTGACCAAACCCAAAAATTCCTATTGCATCTGAAAGTAGAAACTCGCCCGGTTACAACGGTATGTGTATTTTTTCCCTAGGCCATTCTGGTTAAGCGATTGGAGCAGCAGAATTGCGAAAAATTTGTTGTGTTGTCAACCATTTCTTAGCTTCAAAGTCCCATATCTCGCGAACGGATTGACCTAACCCTAAAATTCCTATTGCATCTGAAAGTAGAAACTCGCCCGATTACAAAGGTATGTGTATTTTTTCCCTAGGCCATACTGGTTAAGCGTTTGGATCAACAGAATTGCGAAAAATGTTTTGCCTTCTCAACCATTTCTTGGCTTCAATCTCCCATATCTTGCGAACGGATTGACCTAACCCAAAAATTCCTGTTGCATTTGAAAGTAGAAACTCGCCCGATTACAAAGGTATGTGTATTTTTTCCCTAGGGCATTCTGGTTAAGCGTTTGGATCAACAGAATTGCGAAAAATGTTTTGCCTTCTCAACCATTTCTTGGCTTCAAACTCCCATATCTCGCGAACGGATTGATCTAACCCAAAAATTCCTATTGCATCTGAAAGTAGAAACTCTCCCGATTACAACGGTATGTGTATTTTTTTCCTAGGCCATTCTTGTTAAGCGTTTGGATCAACAGAATTGCGAAAAATGTTTTGCCTTCTCAACCATTTCTTGGCTTCAATCTCCCATATCTCGCGAACGGATCGACCTAACCCAAAAATTCATGTTGCATTTGAAAGTAGAAACTCGCCCGATTACAACGTTATGTGTATTTCTTCCCTAGGCCATTCTGGTTAAGCGTTTGAAGCAGCAGAATGGCGAAAAATTTTTTGCCTTCTCAACCATTTCTTGGCTTCAAACTCCCATATCTCGCGAACGGATTGACCTAACCCAAAAATTCCTATTGCATTTGAAAGTAGAAACTCGCCCGATTACAACGGTACGTGTATTTTTCCCCTAGGTCATTCTGTTTAAGCGTTTGGACCAGCAGAATTGCGTTAACTTTGTTGTCTTCTTAACCATTTCTTAGCTTCAAACTCCCATATCTCGCGAACGGATTGACCAAACCCAAAAATTCCTATTGCATTTGAAAGTAGAAACTCGCCCGATTACAACCGTACGTGTATTTTTCCCCTAGCTCATTCTGGTTAAGCGATTGGAGCAACAGAATTGCGAAAAATTTGTTGCCTTGTCAAACATTTCTTAGCTTCAAAGTCCCATAGCTCGCGAACGGATTGACCTAACCCAAAAATTCCTATTGCATCTGAAAGTAGAAACTCGCCCGATCACAACGGTATTTGTATTTTTTCCCTAGGTCATTCTGGTTAAGCGTTTGGAGCAGCAGAATTGCAAATAACTGAATGCCTTCTTAACCATTTCTTAGCTTCAAACTCCCATATCTCGCGAACGGATTGAGCTAACCCAAAAATACCTATTGCATCTGAAAGTAGAAACTCGCCCGATTACAACGGTAGGTGTATTTTTTCCCTAGGCCATTCTGGTTAAGCGTTTGGAGTAGCAGAATTGCGCAAACTTTGTTGTCTTCTTAACCATTTCTTAGCTTCAAACTCCCATATCTCGCGAACGGATTGACCTAACCCAAAAATTCCTATTGCATCTGAAAGTAGAAACTCGCCCGATTACAAAGGTTTGTGTATTTTTTTCCCTAGGCCAATCTGGTTAAGCGTTTGGATCAACAGAATTGCGAAAAATGTTTTGCCTTCTCAACCATTTCTTGGCTTCAATCTCCCATATCTCGCGAACGGATTGACCTAACCCAAAAATTCCTGTTGCGTCTGAAAGTAGAAACTCGCCCGATTACAAAGGTATGTGTATTTTTTCCCTAGGCCATTCTGGTTGAACGTTTGGAGCAGCAGAATTGAGAAAACTTTGTTGTCTTCTTAACCATTTCTTAGCTTGAAACTTCCATATCTCGCGAACGGATTGACCTAACCCAAAAATTCCTATTGCATCTGAAAGTAGAAACTCGCCCGATTACAACGGTATGTGTATTTTTTCCCTAGGCCATACTGGTTAAGCGTTTGGATCAGCAGAATTGCGAAAAATTGAATGCCTTCTTAACCATTTCTTAGCTTCAAACTCCCATATCTCGCGAACGGATTGAGCTAACCCAAAAATTCCTATTGCATCTGAAAGTAGAAACTCGCCCGATTACAACGGTACGTTTATGTTTCCCCTAGGTCATTCTGGTTAAGCGATTGGAGCAGCAGAATTGCGAAAAATTTGTTGTCTTGTCAACCATTTCTTAGCTTCAAAGTCCCATATCTCGCGAACGGATTGACCAAACCCAAAAATTCCTGCTGCGTCTGAAAGTAGAAACTCGCCCGATTACAACGGTATGTGTATTTTTTCCCTAGGCCATACCGGTTAAGCGTTTGGATCAGCAGAATTGCGAAAAATTGAATGCCTTCTTAACCATTTCTTAGCTTCAAACTCCCATATCTCGCGAACGGATTGAGCTAACCCAAAAATTCCTGTTGCATTTGAAAGTAGAATCTCGCCCGATTACAACGGTTTGTATATTTTTTCCCTAGGCCATTCTGGTTAAGCGTTTGAAGCAGCAGAATTGCGAAAAATTTTTTGCCTTCTCAACCATTTCTTGGCTTCAAACTCCCATATCTCGCGAACGGATTGACCTAACCCAAAAATTCCTATTGCATCTGAAAGCAGAAACTCGCCCGATTACAAAGGTACGTGTATGTTTCCCCTAGGTCATTCTGGTTAAGCGATTGGAGCAGCAGAATTGCGAAAAATTTGTTGTCTTGTCAACCATTTCTTAGCTTCAAAGTCCCATATCTCGCGAACGGATTGACCTAACCCAAAAATTCCTATTGCATCTGAAAGTAGAAACTCGCCCGATTACAACGGTATGCGTATTTTTTCCCTAGGCCATTCTGGTTAAGCGTTTGGATCAACAGAATTGCGAAAAATGTTTTGCCTTCTCAACCATTTCTTGGCTTCAAACTCCCATATCTCGCGAACGGATTGACCTAACCCAAAAATTCCTATTGTAACTGAAAGTAGAAACTCGCCCGATTACAACGGTATGTGTATTTTTTCCCTAGGCCATTCTGGTTAAGCGTTTGGAGCAGCAGAATTGCGAAAAATTTTTTGCCTTCTCA
Source organism: Ptiloglossa arizonensis (assembly GCF_051014685.1). Classification (NCBI taxonomy): domain Eukaryota; kingdom Metazoa; phylum Arthropoda; class Insecta; order Hymenoptera; family Colletidae; genus Ptiloglossa; species Ptiloglossa arizonensis. The sequence continues at coordinate 616,052 of NW_027478458.1, read as the reverse complement.
ACTATTTCTTGGCTTCAAACTCCCATATCTCGCGAACGGATTGACCTAACCCAAAAATTCCTATTGCATTTGAAAGTAGAAACTCGCCCGATTTCAACGGTACGTGTACTTTTTCCCTAGGCCATTCTGCTTAAGCGTTTGAAGCAGCAGAATTGCGAAAAATTTTTTGCCTTCTCAACCATTTCTTGGCTTCAAACTCCCATATCTCGCGAACGGATTGACCTAACCCAAAAATTCCTACTGTAACTGAAAGTAGAAACTCGCCCGATTACAACGGTAGGTGTATTTTTTCCGTAGGCCATTCTGGTTAAGCGTTTGGAGTAGCAGAATTGCGCAAACTTTGTTGTCTTCTTAACCATTTCTTAGCTTCAAACTCCCATATCTCGCGAACGGATTGACCTAACCCAAAAATTCCTATTGCATTTGAAAGTAGAAACTCGCCCGATTACAACGGTATCTGTATTTTTTCCCTAGGCCATTCTGGATAAGCGTTTCGAGAAGCAGAATTGCGGAAAATTTTTTGCCTTCTAAACCATTTCTTGGCTTCAAACTCCCATATCTCGCGAACGGATTGACATAACCCAAAAATTCCTATTGCATTTGAAAGTAGAAACTCGCCCGATTACAACGGTACGTGTATTTTTCCCCTAGGCCAATCTGGTTAAGCGTTTGGATCAACAGAATTGCGAAATATGTTTTGCCTTCTCAACCATTTCTTGGCTTCAATCTCCCATATCTCGCGAACGGATTGACCTAACCCAAAAATTCCTGTTGCGTCTGAAAGTAGAAACTCGACCGATTACAAAGGTATGTGTATTTTTTCCCTAGGCCAATCTGGTTAAGCGTTTGGATCAACAGAATTGCGAAAAATGTTTTGCCTTCTCAACCATTTCTTGGCTTCAATCTCCCATATCTCGCGAACGGATTGACCTAACCCAAAAATTCCTATTGCATCTGAAAGTAGAAACTCGCCCGATTACAAAGGTATGTGTATTTTTTCCCTAGGCCAATCTGGTTAAGCGTTTGGATCAACAGAATTGCGAAATATGTTTTGCCTTCTCAACCATTTCTTGGCTTCAATCTCCCATATCTCGCGAACGGATTGACCTAACCCAAAAATTCCTGTTGCGTCTGAAAGTAGAAACTCGACCGATTACAAAGGTATGTGTATTTTTTCCCTAGGCCAATCTGGTTAAGCGTTTGGATCAACAGAATTGCGAAAAATGTTTTGCCTTCTCAACCATTTCTTGGCTTCAATCTCCCATATCTCGCGAACGGATTGACCTAACCCAAAAATTCCTGTTGCGTCTGAAAGTAGAAACTCGCCCGATTACAAAGGTATGTGTATTTTTTCCCTAGGCCATTCTGGTTGAACGTTTGGAGCAGCAGAATTGAGAAAACTTTGTTGTCTTCTTAACCATTTCTTAGCTTCAAACTCCCATATCTCGCGAACGGATCGACCTAACCCAAAAATTCCTATTGTAACTGAAAGTAGAAACTCGCCCGATTACAACGGTATGTGTATTTTTTCCCTAGGCCATTCTGGTTAAGCGTTTGGAGCAGCAGAATTGCGAAAAATTTTTTGCCTTCTCAACCATTTCTTGGCTTCAAACTCCCATATCTCGCGAACGGATTGACCTAACCCAAAAATTCCTATTGCATTTGAAAGTAGAAACTCGCCCGATTTCAACGGTACGTGTACTTTTTCCCTAGGCCATTCTGCTTAAGCGTTTGAAGCAGCAGAATTGCGAAAAATTTTTTGCCTTCTCAACCATTTCTTGGCTTCAAACTCCCATATCTCGCGAACGGATTGACCTAACCCAAAAATTCCTACTGTAACTGAAAGTAGAAACTCGCCCGATTACAACGGTAGGTGTATTTTTTCCGTAGGCCATTCTGGTTAAGCGGTGGAGTAGCAGAATTGCGCAAACTTTGTTGTCTTCTTAACCATTTCTTAGCTTCAAACTCCCATATCTCGCGAACGGATTGACCTAACCCAAAAATTCCTATTGCATCTGAAAGTAGAAACTCGCCCGATTACAACGGTATGTGTATTTTTTCCCTAGGCCATTCTGGATAAGCGTTTCGAGAAGCAGAATTGCGGAAAATTTTTTGCCTTCTAAACCATTTCTTGGCTTCAAACTCCCATATCTCGCGAACGGATTGACATAACCCAAAAATTCCTATTGCATTTGAAAGTAGAAACTCGCCCGATTACAACGGTACGTGTATTTTTCCCCTAGGTCATACTGGTTAAGCGATTGGAGCAGCAGAATTGCGAAAAATTTGTTGTCTTGTCATCCATTTCTTAACTTCAAAGTCCCATATCTCGCGAACGGATTGACCTAACCCAAAAATTCCTATTGCATCTGAAAGTAGAAACTCGCCCGATTACAAAGGTATGTGTATTTTTTCCCTAGGCCAATCTGGTTAAGCGTTTGGATCAACAGAATTGCGAAATATGTTTTGCCTTCTCAACCATTTCTTGGCTTCAATCTCCCATATCTCGCGAACGGATTGACCTAACCCAAAAATTCCTGTTGCGTCTGAAAGTAGAAACTCGACCGATTACAAAGGTATGTGTATTTTTTCCCTAGGCCAATCTGGTTAAGCGTTTGGATCAACAGAATTGCGAAAAATGTTTTGCCTTCTCAACCATTTCTTGGCTTCAATCTCCCATATCTCGCGAACGGATTGACCTAACCCAAAAATTCCTGTTGCGTCTGAAAGTAGAAACTCGCCCGATTACAAAGGTATGTGTATTTTTTCCCTAGGCCATTCTGGTTGAACGTTTGGAGCAGCAGAATTGAGAAAACTTTGTTGTCTTCTTAACCATTTCTTAGCTTCAAACTCCCATATCTCGCGAACGGATCGACCTAACCCAAAAACTCCTATTGCATCTGAAAGTAGAAACTCGCCCGATTACAACGGTATGTGGATTTTTTCCCTAGGCCATACTGGTTAAGCGTTTGGATCAGCAGAATTGCGAAAAATTGAATGCCTTCTTAACCATTTCTTAGCTTCAAACTCCCATATCTCGCGAACGGATTGAGCTAACCCAAAAATTCCTATTGCATCTGAAAGTAGAAACTCGCCCGATTACAACGGTATGCGTATTTTTTCCCTAGGCCATTCTGGTTAAGCGATTGGAGCAGCAGAATTGCGAAAAATGTTTTGCCTTCTCAACCAATTCTTGGCTTCAATCTCCCATATCTCGCGAACGGATTGACCTAACCCAAAAATTCCTGTTGCGTCTGAAAGTAGAAACTCGACCGATTACAAAGGTATGTGTATTTTTTCCCTAGGCCAATCTGGTTAAGCGTTTGGATCAACAGAATTGCGAAAAATGTTTTGCCTTCTCAACCATTTCTTGGCTTCAATCTCCCATATCTCGCGAACGGATTGACCTAACCCAAAAATTCCTGTTGCGTCTGAAAGTAGAAACTCGCCCGATTACAACGGTACGTGTATTTTTCCCCTAGGTCATACTGGTTAAGCGATTGGAGCAGCAGAATTGCGAAAAATTTGTTGTCTTGTCATCCATTTCTTAACTTCAAAGTCCCATATCTCGCGAACGGATTGACCTAACCCAAAAATTCCTATTGCATCTGAAAGTAGAAACTCGCCCGATTACAAAGGTATGTGTATTTTTTCCCTAGGCCAATCTGGTTAAGCGTTTGGATCAACAGAATTGCGAAAAATGTTTTGCCTTCTCAACCAATTCTTGGCTTCAATCTCCCATATCTCGCGAACGGATTGACCTAACCCAAAAATTCCTGTTGCATCTGAAAGAAGAAACTCGCCCGATTACAACGGTATGCGTATTTTTTCCCTAGGCCATTCTGGTTAAGCGTTTCGAGCAGCAGATTTGCGAAAAATTTTTTGCCTTCTCAACCATTTCTTGGCTTCAAACTCCCATATCTCGCGAATGGATTGACCTAACCCAAAAATGCCTGTTGCATCTGAATGTAGAAACTCGCCCGATTACAACGGTATGCGTATTTTTTCCCTAGGCCATTCTGGTTAAGCGATTGGAGCAGCAGAATTGCGAAAAATTTGTTGTCTTGTCAACCATTTCTTAGCTTCAAAGTCCCATATCTCGCGAACGGATTGACCTAACCCAAAAATTCCTATTGCATCTGAAAGTAGAAACTCGCCGGATTACAAAGGTATGTGTATTTTTTCCCTAGGCCATTCTGGTTAAGCGTTTGGATCAACAGAATTGCGAAAAATGTTTTGCCTTCTCAACCAATTCTTGGCTTCAATCTCCCATATCTCGCGAACGGATTGACCTGTCCCAAAAATTCCTGTTGCATCTGAAAGTAGAAACTCGCCCGATTACAACGGTATGCGTATTTTTTCCCTCGGCCATTCTGGTTAAGCGTTTCGAGCAGCAGATTTGCGAAAAATTTTTTGCCTTCTCAACCATTTCTTGGCTTCAAACTCCCATATCTCGCGAACGGATTGACCTAACCCAAAAATTCCTATTGTAACTGAAAGTAGAAACTCGCCCGATTACAACGGTATGTGTATTTTTTCCCTAGGCCATTCTGGTTAAGCGTTTGGAGCAGCAGAATTGGGAAAAATTTTTTGCCTTCTCAACCATTTCTTGGCTTCAAACTCCCATATCTCGCGAACGGATTGACCTAACTCAAAAATTCCTATTGCATTTGAAAGTAGAAACTCTCCCGATTACAACGGTATGTGTATTTTTTCCCTAGGCCATACTGGTTAAGCGTTTGGATCAACAGAATTGCGAAAAATGTTTTGCCTTCTCAACCATTTCTTGGCTTCAATCTCCCATATCTTGCGAACGGATTGACCTAACCCAAAAATTCCTGTTGCATTTGAAAGTAGAAACACGCCCGATTACAAAGGTATGTGTATTTTTTCCCTAAGCCATTCTGGTTAAGCGTTTGGATCAACAGAATTGCGAAAAATGTTTTGCCTTCTCAACCATTTCTTGGCTTCAATCTCCCATATCTCGCGAACGGATTGACCTAACCCAAAAATTCCTGTTGCATTTGAAAGTAGAAACTCGCCCGATTACAACGGTATGTGTATTTTTTCCCTAGGCCATTCTGGATAAGCGTTTCGAGCAGCAGAATTGCGAAAAATTTTTTGCCTTCTCAACCATTTCTTGGCTTCAAACTCCCATATCTCGCGAACGGATTGACCAAACCCAAAAATTCCTATTGCATTTGAAAGTAGAAACTCGCCCGATTACAACGGTATGTGTATTTTTCCCCTAGCTCATTCTGGTTAAGCGATTGGAGCAACAGAATTGCGAAAAATTTGTTGTCTTGTCAAACATTTCTTAGCTTCAAAGTCCCATATCTCGCGAACGGATTGACCTAACCCAAAAATTCCTATTGTAACTGAAAGTAGAAACTCGCCCGATTACAACGGTATGTGTATTTTTTCCCTAGGTCATTCTGGTTAAGCGTTTGAATCAACAGAATTGCGAAAAATGTTTTGCCTTCTCAACCATTTCTCGGCTTCAATCTCCCATATCTCGCGAACGGATTGACCTAACCCAAAAATTCCTGTTGCATCTGAAAGTAGAAACTCGCCGGATTACAACGGTATGCGCATTTTTTCCCTAGGCCATTCTGGTTAAGCGTTTCGAGCAGCAGAATTACGAAAAATTTTTTGCCTTCTCAACCATTTCTTGGATTCAAACTCCCATATCTCGCGAACGGATTGACCTAACCCAATTATTCCTATTGTAACTGAAAGTAGAAACTCGCCCGATTACAACGGTATGTGTATTTTTTCCCTAGGCCATTCTGGTTTATGCGTTTGAAGCAGCAGAATTGCGAAAAATGTTTTGCCTTCTCAACCATTTCTTGGCTTCAATCTCCCATATCTTGCGAACGGATTGACCTAACCCAATAATTCCTGTTGCATTTGAAAGTAGAAACTCGCCCGATTACAAAGGTATGTGTATTTTTTCCCTAGGCCATTCTGGTTAAGCGTTTGGATCAACAGAATTGCGAAAAATGTTTTGCCTTCTCAACCATTTCTTGGCTTCAAACTCCCATATCTCGCGAACGGATTGACCTAACCCAAAAATTCCTATTGCATCTGAAAGTAGAAACTCGCCCGGTTACAACGGTATGTGTATTTTTTCCCTAGGCCATTCTGGTTAAGCGTTTGGATCAACAGAATTGCGAAAAATTTTTTGCCTTCTCAACCATTTCTTGGCTTCAAACTCCCATATCTCGCGAACGGATTGATCTAACCCAAAAATTCCTATTGCATCTGAAAGTAGAAACTCTCCCGATTACAACGGTATGTGTATTTTTTTCCTAGGCCATTCTGGTTAAGCGTTTGGATCAACAGAATTGCGAAAAATGTTTTGCCTTCTCAACCATTTCTTGGCTTCAATCTCCCATATCTCGCGAACGGATCGACCTAACCCAAAAATTCCTGTTGCATTTGAAAGTAGAAACTCGCCCGATTACAACCTTATGTGTATTTCTTCCCTAGGCCATTCTGGTTAAGCGTTTGAAGCAGCAGAATTGCGAAAAATTTTTTGCCTTCTCAACCATTTCTTGGCTTCAAACTCCCATATCTCGCGAACGGATTGACCTAACCCAAAAATTCCTATTGCATTTGAAAGTAGAAACTCGCCCGATTACAACGGTACGTGTATTTTTCCCCTAGGTCATTCTGTTTAAGCGTTTGGACCAGCAGAATTGCGCTAACTTTGTTGTCTTCTTAACCATTTCTTAGCTTCAAACTCCCATATCTCGCGAACGGATTGACCAAACCCAAAAATTCCTATTGCATTTGAAAGTAGAAACTCGCCCGATTACAACGGTACGTGTATTTTTCCCCTAGCTCATTCTGGTTAAGCGATTGGAGCAACAGAATTGCGAAAAATTTGTTGCCTTGTCAAACATTTCTTAGCTTCAAAGTCCCATAGCTCGCGAACGGATTGACCTAACCCAAAAATTCCTATTGCATCTGAAAGTAGAAACTCGCCCGATCACAACGGTATGTGTATTTTTTCCCTAGGTCATTCTGGTTAAGCGTTTGGAGCAGCAGAATTGCAAATAACTGAATGCCTTCTTAACCATTTCTTAGCTTCAAACTCCCATATCTCGCGAACGGATTGAGCTAACCCAAAAATTCCTATTGCATCTGAAAGTAGAAACTCGCCCGATTACAACGGTAGGTGTATTTTTTCCCTAGGCCATTCTGGTTAAGCGTTTGGAGTAGCAGAATTGCGCAAACTTTGTTGTCTTCTTAACCATTTCTTAGCTTCAAACTCCCATATCTCGCGAACGGATTGACCTAACCCAAAAATTCCTATTGCATCTGAAAGTAGAAACTCGCCCGATTACAAAGGTATGTGTATTTTTTTCCCTAGGCCAATCTGGTTAAGCGTTTGGATCAACAGCATTGCGAAAAATGTTTTGCCTTCTCAACCATTTCTTGGCTTCAATCTCCCATATCTCGCGAACGGATTGACCTAACCCAAAAATTCCTATTGCATCTGAAAGTAGAAACTCGCCCGATCACAACGGTATGTGTATTTTTTCCCTAGGTCATTCTGGTTAAGCGTTTGGAGCAGCAGAATTGCAAATAACTGAATGCCTTCTTAACCATTTCTTAGCTTCAAACTCCCATATCTCGCGAACGGATTGAGCTAACCCAAAAATTCCTATTGCATCTGAAAGTAGAAACTCGCCCGATTACAACGGTAGGTGTATTTTTTCCCTAGGCCATTCTGGTTAAGCGTTTGGAGTAGCAGAATTGCGCAAACTTTGTTGTCTTCTTAACCATTTCTTAGCTTCAAACTCCCATATCTCGCGAACGGATTGACCTAACCCAAAAATTCCTATTGCATCTGAAAGTAGAAACTCGCCCGATTACAAAGGTATGTGTATTTTTTTCCCTAGGCCAATCTGGTTAAGCGTTTGGATCAACAGCATTGCGAAAAATGTTTTGCCTTCTCAACCATTTCTTGGCTTCAATCTCCCATATCTCGCGAACGGATTGACCTAACCCAAAAATTCCTGTTGCGTCTGAAAGTAGAAACTCGCCCGATTACAAAGGTGTGTGTATTTTTTCCCTAGGCCATTCTGGTTGAACGTTTGGAGCAGCAGAATTGAGAAAACTTTGTTGTCTTCTTAACCATTTCTTAGCTTGAAACTTCCATATCTCGCGAACGGATTGACCTAACCCAAAAATTCCTATTGCATCTGAAAGTAGAAACTCGCCCGATTACAACGGTATGTGTATTTTTTCCCTAGGCCATACTGGTTAAGCGTTTGGATCAGCAGAATTGCGAAAAATTGAATGCCTTCTTAACCATTTCTTAGCTTCAAACTCCCATATCTCGCGAACGGATTGACCTAACCCAAAAATTCCTGTTGCGTCTGAAAGTAGAAACTCGCCCGATTACAAAGGTGTGTGTATTTTTTCCCTAGGCCATTCTGGTTGAACGTTTGGAGCAGCAGAATTGAGAAAACTTTGTTGTCTTCTTAACCATTTCTTAGCTTGAAACTTCCATATCTCGCGAACGGATCGACCTAACCCAAAAATTCCTATTGCATCTGAAAGTAGAAACTCGCCCGATTACAACGGTATGTGTATTTTTTCCCTAGGCCATACCGGTTAAGCGTTTGGATCAGCAGAATTGCGAAAAATTGAATGCCTTCTTAACCATTTCTTAGCTTCAAACTCCCATATCTCGCGAACGGATTGACATAACCCAAAAATTCCTATTGCATTTGAAAGTAGAAACTCGCCCGATTACAACGGTTCGTGTATTTTTTCCCTAGGCCATTCTGGTTAAGCGTTTGAAGCAGCAGAATTGCGAAAAATTTTTTGCCTTCTCAACCATTTCTTGGCTTCAAACTCCCATATCTCGCGAACGGATTGACCTAACCCAAAAATTCCTATTGCATCTGAAAGTAGAAACTCGCCCGATTACAAAGGTACGTGTATGTTTCCCATAGGTCATTCTGGTTAAGCGATTGGAGCAGCAGAATTGCGCAAACTTTGTTGTCTTCTTAACCATTTCTTAGCTTCAAACTCCCATATCTCGCGAACGGATTGACCTAACCCAAAAATGCCTGTTGCATCTGAAAGTAGAAACTCGCCCGATTACAACTGTATGCGTATATTTTCCCTAGGCCATTCTGGTTAAGCGATTGGAGCAGCAGAATTGCGAAAAATTTGTTGTCTTGTCAACCATTTCTTAGCTTGAAAGTCCCATATCTCGCGAACGGATTGACCTAACCCAAAAATTCCTATTGCATCTGAAAGTAGAAACTCGCCCGATTACAAAGGTATGTGTATTTTTTCCCTAGGCCATTCTGGTTAAGCGTTTGGATCAACAGAATTGCGAAAAATGTTTTGCCTTCTCAACCAATTCTTGGCTTCAATCTCCCATATCTCGCGAACGGATTGACCTAACCCAAAAATTCCTGTTGCATCTGAAAGAAGAAACTCGCCCGATTACAACGGTATGTGTATTTTTTCCCTAGGCCATTCTGGATAAGCGTTTCGAGAAGCAGAATTGCGGAAAATTTTTTGCCTTCTCAACCATTTCTTGGCTTCAAACTCCCATATCTCGCGAACGGATTGAGCTAACCCAAAAATTCCTATTGCATCTGAAAGTAGAAACTCGCCCGATTACAACGGTAGGTGTATTTTTTCCCTAGGCCATTCTGGTTAAGCGTTTGGAGTAGCAGAATTGCGCAAACTTTGTTGTCTTCTTAACCATTTCTTAGCTTCAAACTCCCATATCTCGCGAACGGATTGACCTAACCCAAAAATTCCTATTGCATCTGAAAGTAGAAACTCGCCCGATTACAACGGTATGTGTATTTTTTCCCTAGGCCATTCTGGATAAGCGTTTCGAGAAGCAGAATTGCGGAAAATTTTTTGCCTTCTAAACCATTTCTTGGCTTCAAACTCCCATATCTCGCGAACGGATTGACATAACCCAAAAATTCCTATGCATTTGAAAGTAGAAACTCGCCCGATTACAACGGTACGTGTATTTTTCCCCTAGGTCATACTGGTTAAGCGATTGGAGCAGCAGAATTGCGAAAAATTTGTTGTCTTGTCATCCATTTCTTAGCTTCAAAGTCCCATATCTCGCGAACGGATTGACCTAACCCAAAAATTCCTATTGCATCTGAAAGTAGAAACTCGCCCGATTACAAAGGTATGTGTATTTTTTCCCTAGGCCAATCTGGTTAAGCGTTTGGATCAACAGAATTGCGAAAAATGTTTTGCCTTCTCAACCATTTCTTGGATTCAATCTCCCATATCTCGCGAACGGATTGACCTAACCCAAAAATTCCTGTTGCGTCTGAAAGTAGAAACTCGACCGATTACAAAGGTATGTGTATTTTTTCCCTAGGCCAATCTGGTTAAGCGTTTGGATCAACAGAATTGCGAAAAATGTTTTGCCTTCTCAACCATTTCTTGGCTTCAATCTCCCATATCTCGCGAACGCATTGACCTAACCCAAAAATTCCTGTTGCGTCTGAAAGTAGAAACTCGCCCGATTACAAAGGTATGTGTATTTTTTCCCTAGGCCATTCTGGTTGAACGTTTGGAGCAGCAGAATTGAGAAAACTTTGTTGTCTTCTTAACCATTTCTTAGCTTCAAACTCCCATATCTCGCGAACGGATCGACCTAACCCAAAAATTCCTATTGCATCTGAAAGTAGAAACTCGCCCGATTACAACGGTATGTGTATTTTTTCCCTAGGCCATACTGGTTAAGCGTTTGGATCAGCAGAATTGCGAAAAATTGAATGCCTTCTTAACCATTTCTTAGCTTCAAACTCCCATATCTCGCGAACGGATTGAGCTAACCCAAAAATTCCTATTGCATCTGAAAGTAGAAACTCGCCCGATTACAACGGTACGTGTATGTTTCCCCTAGGTCATTCTGGTTAAGCGATTGGAGCAGCAGAATTGCGAAAAACTTGTTGTCTTGTCAACCATTTCTTAGCTTCAATGTCCCATATCTCGCGAACGGATTGACCTAACCCAAAAATTCCTATTGCATGTGAAAGTAGAAACTCGCCCGATTACAAAGGTATGTGTATTTTTTCCCTAGGCCATTCTGGTTAAGCGTTTGGATCAACAGAATTGCGAAAAATGTTTTGCCTTCTCAACCAATTCTTGGCTTCAATCTCCCATATCTCGCGAACGGATTGACGTAACCCAAAAATTCCTGTTGCATCTGAAAGAAGAAACTCGCCCGATTACAACGGTATGCGTATTTTTTCCCTAGGCCATTCTGGTTAAGCGTTTCGAGCAGCAGATTTGCGAAAAATTTTTTGCCTTCTCAACCATTTCTTGGCTTCAAACTCCCATATCTCGCGAACGGATTGACCTAACCCAAAAATGCCTGTTGCATCTGAATGTAGAAACTCGCCCGATTACAACGGTATGGGTTTTTTTTCCCTAGGCCATTCTGGTTAAGCGATTGGAGCAGCAGAATTGCGAAAAATTTGTTGTCTTGTCAACCATTTCTTAGCTTCAAAGTCCCATATCTCGCGTACGGATTGACCTAACCCAAAAATTCCTATTGCTTCTGAAAGTAGAAACTCGCCCGATTTCAACGGTACGTGTATTTTTTCCCTAGGCCATTCTGGTTAAGCTTTTGAAGCAGCAGAATTGCGAAAAATTTTTTGCCTTCTCAACCATTTCTTGGCTTCAAACTCCCATATCTCGCGAACGGATTGACCTAACCCAAAAATTCCTACTGTAACTGAAAGTAGAAACTCGCCCGATTACAACGGTATGTGTATTTTTTCCCTAGGCCATTCTGGTTAAGCGTTTGGATCAACAGAATTGCGAAAAATGTTTTGCCTTCTCAACCAATTCTTGGCTTCAATCTCCCATATCTCGCGAACGGATTGACCTGACCCAAAAATTCCTGTTGCATCTGAAAGTAGAAACTCGCCCGATTACAACGGTATGCGTATTTTTTCCCTAGGCCATTCTGGTTAAGCGTTTCGAGCAGCAGATTTGCGAAAAATTTTTTGCCTTCTCAACCATTTCTTGGCTTCAAACTCCCATATCTCGCGAACGGATTGACCTAACCCAAAAATTCCTATTGTAACTGAAAGTAGAAACTCGCCCGATTACAACGGTATGTGTATTTTTTCCCTAGGCCATTCTGGTTAAGCGTTTGGAGCAGCAGAATTGGGAAAAATTTTTTGCCTTCTCAACCATTTCTTGGCTTCAAACTCCCATATCTCGCGAACGGATTGACCTAACCCAAAAATTCCTATTGCATTTGAAAGTAGAAACTCGCCCGATTTCAACGGTACGTGTATTTTTTCCCTAGGCCATTCTGGTTAAGCGTTTGAAGCAGCAGAATTGCGAAAAATGTTTTGCCTTCTCAACCATTTCTTGGCTTCAAACTCCCATATCTCGCGAACGGATTGACCTAACCCAAAAATTCCTACTGTAACTGAAAGTAGAAACTCGCCCGATTACAACGGTTGGTGTATTTTTTCCCTAGGCCATTCTGGTTAAGCGTTTGGAGTAGCAGAATTGCGCAAACTTTGTTGTCTTCTTAACCATTTCTTAGCTTCAAACTCCCATATCTCGCGAACGGATTGACCTAACCCAAAAATTCCTATTGCATCTGAAAGTAGAAACTCGCCCGATTACAACGGTATGTGTATTTTTCCCCTAGGTCATACTGGTTAAGCGATTGGAGCAGCAGAATTGCGAAAAATTTGTTGTCTTGTCATCCATTTCTTAGCTTCAAAGTCCCATATCTCGCGAACGGATTGACCTAACCCAAAAATTCCTATTGCATCTGAAAGTAGAAACTCGCCCGATTACAAAGGTATGTGTATTTTTTCCCTAGGCCAATCTGGTTAAGCGTTTGGATCAACAGAATTGCGAAAAATGTTTTGCCTTCTCAACCATTTCTTGGCTTCAATCTCCCATATCTCGCGAACGGATTGACCTAACCCAAAAATTCCTGTTGCATTTGAAAGTAGAAACTCGCCCGATTACAACGGTATGTGTATTTTTTCCCTAGGCCATTCTGGATAAGCGTTTCGAGCAGCAGAATTGCGAAAAATTTTTTGCCTTCTCAACCATTTCTTGGCTTCAAACTCCCATATCTCGCGAACGGATTGACCAAACCCAAAAATTCCTATTGCATTTGAAAGTAGAAACTCGCCCGATTACAACGGTATGTGTATTTTTCCCCTAGCTCATTCTGGTTAAGCGATTGGAGCAACAGAATTGCGAAAAATTTGTTGTCTTGTCAAACATTTCTTAGCTTCAAAGTCCCATATCTCGCGAACGGATTGACCTAACCCAAAAATTCCTATTGTAACTGAAAGTAGAAACTCGCCCGATTACAACGGTATGTGTATTTTTTCCCTAGGTCATTCTGGTTAAGCGTTTGAATCAACAGAATTGCGAAAAATGTTTTGCCTTCTCAACCATTTCTCGGCTTCAATCTCCCATATCTCGCGAACGGATTGACCTAACCCAAAAATTCCTGTTGCATCTGAAAGTAGAAACTCGCCGGATTACAACGGTATGCGCATTTTTTCCCTAGGCCATTCTGGTTAAGCGTTTCGAGCAGCAGAATTACGAAAAATTTTTTGCCTTCTCAACCATTTCTTGGATTCAAACTCCCATATCTCGCGAACGGATTGACCTAACCCAATTATTCCTATTGTAACTGAAAGTAGAAACTCGCCCGATTACAACGGTATGTGTATTTTTTCCCTAGGCCATTCTGGTTTATGCGTTTGAAGCAGCAGAATTGCGAAAAATGTTTTGCCTTCTCAACCATTTCTTGGCTTCAATCTCCCATATCTTGCGAACGGATTGACCTAACCCAATAATTCCTGTTGCATTTGAAAGTAGAAACTCGCCCGATTACAAAGGTATGTGTATTTTTTCCCTAGGCCATTCTGGTTAAGCGTTTGGATCAACAGAATTGCGAAAAATGTTTTGCCTTCTCAACCATTTCTTGGCTTCAAACTCCCATATCTCGCGAACGGATTGACCTAACCCAAAAATTCCTATTGCATCTGAAAGTAGAAACTCGCCCGGTTACAACGGTATGTGTATTTTTTCCCTAGGCCATTCTGGTTAAGCGTTTGGATCAACAGAATTGCGAAAAATTTTTTGCCTTCTCAACCATTTCTTGGCTTCAAACTCCCATATCTCGCGAACGGATTGACCTAACCCAAAAATTCCTACTGTAACTGAAAGTAGAAACTCGCCCGATTACAACGGTATGTGTATTTTTTCCCTAGGCCATTCTGGTTAAGCGTTTGGATCAACAGAATTGCGAAAAATGTTTTGCCTTCTCAACCAATTCTTGGCTTCAATCTCCCATATCTCGCGAACGGATTGACCTGACCCAAAAATTCCTGTTGCATCTGAAAGTAGAAACTCGCCCGATTACAACGGTATGCGTATTTTTTCACTAGGCCATTCTGGTTAAGCGTTTCGAGCAGCAGATTTGCGAAAAATTTTTTGCCTTCTCAACCATTTCTTGGCTTCAAACTCCCATATCTCGCGAACGGATTGACCTAACCCAAAAATTCCTATTGTAACTGAAAGTAGAAACTCGCCCGATTACAACGGTATGTGTATTTTTTCCCTAGGCCATTCTGGTTAAGCGTTTGGAGCAGCAGAATTGGGAAAAATTTTTTGCCTTCTCAACCATTTCTTGGCTTCAAACTCCCATATCTCGCGAACGGATTGACCTAACCCAAAAATTCCTATTGCATTTGAAAGTAGAAACTCGCCCGATTTCAACGGTACGTGTATTTTTTCCCTAGGCCATTCTGGTTAAGCGTTTGAAGCAGCAGAATTGCGAAAAATGTTTTGCCTTCTCAACCATTTCTTGGCTTCAAACTCCCATATCTCGCGAACGGATTGACCTAACCCAAAAATTCCTACTGTAACTGAAAGTAGAAACTCGCCCGATTACAACGGTTGGTGTATTTTTTCCCTAGGCCATTCTGGTTAAGCGTTTGGAGTAGCAGAATTGCGCAAACTTTGTTGTCTTCTTAACCATTTCTTAGCTTCAAACTCCCATATCTCGCGAACGGATTGACCTAACCCAAAAATTCCTATTGCATCTGAAAGTAGAAACTCGCCCGATTACAACGGTATGTGTATTTTTCCCCTAGGTCATACTGGTTAAGCGATTGGAGCAGCAGAATTGCGAAAAATTTGTTGTCTTGTCATCCATTTCTTAGCTTCAAAGTCCCATATCTCGCGAACGGATTGACCTAACCCAAAAATTCCTATTGCATCTGAAAGTAGAAACTCGCCCGATTACAAAGGTATGTGTATTTTTTCCCTAGGCCAATCTGGTTAAGCGTTTGGATCAACAGAATTGCGAAAAATGTTTTGCCTTCTCAACCATTTCTTGGCTTCAATCTCCCATATCTCGCGAACGGATTGACCTAACCCAAAAATTCCTGTTGCATTTGAAAGTAGAAACTCGCCCGATTACAACGGTATGTGTATTTTTTCCCTAGGCCATTCTGGATAAGCGTTTCGAGCAGCAGAATTGCGAAAAATTTTTTGCCTTCTCAACCATTTCTTGGCTTCAAACTCCCATATCTCGCGAACGGATTGACCAAACCCAAAAATTCCTATTGCATTTGAAAGTAGAAACTCGCCCGATTACAACGGTATGTGTATTTTTCCCCTAGGCCATTCTGGTTAAGCGTTTCGAGCAGCAGAATTACGAAAAATTTTTTGCCTTCTCAACCATTTCTTGGATTCAAACTCCCATATCTCGCGAACGGATTGACCTAACCCAATTATTCCTATTGTAACTGAAAGTAGAAACTCGCCCGATTACAACGGTATGTGTATTTTTTCCCTAGGCCATTCTGGTTTATACGTTTGAAGCAGCAGAATTGCGAAAAATGTTTTGCCTTCTCAACCATTTCTTGGCTTCAATCTCCCATATCTTGCGAACGGATTGACCTAACCCAATAATTCCTGTTGCATTTGAAAGTAGAAACTCGCCCGATTACAAAGGTATGTGTATTTTTTCCCTAGGCCATTCTGGTTAAGCGTTTGGATCAACAGAATTGCGAAAAATGTTTTGCCTTCTCAACCATTTCTTGGCTTCAAACTCCCATATCTCGCGAACGGATTGACCTAACCCAAAAATTCCTATTGCATCTGAAAGTAGAAACTCGCCCGGTTACAACGGTATGTGTATTTTTTCCCTAGGCCATTCTGGTTAAGCGTTTGGATCAACAGAATCGCGAAAAATTTTTTGCCTTCTCAACCATTTCTTGGCTTCAAACTCCCATATCTCGCGAACGGATTGATCTAACCCAAAAATTCCTATTGCATCTGAAAGTAGAAACTCTCCCGATTACAACGGTATGTGTATTTTTTTCCTAGGCCATTCTGGTTAAGCGTTTGGATCAACGGAATTGCGAAAAATGTTTTGCCTTCTCAACCATTTCTTGGCTTCAATCTCCCATATCTCGCGAACGGATCGACCTAACCCAAAAATTCCTGTTGCATTTGAAAGTAGAAACTCGCCCGATTACAACCTTATGTGTATTTCTTCCCTAGGCCATTCTGGTTAAGCGTTTGAAGCAGCAGAATTGCGAAAAATTTTTTGCCTTCTCAACCATTTCTTGGCTTCAAACTCCCATATCTCGCGAACGGATTGACCTAACCCAAAAATTCCTATTGCATTTGAAAGTAGAAACTCGCCCGATTACAACGGTACGTGTATTTTTCCCCTAGGTCATTCTGTTTAAGCGTTTGGACCAGCAGAATTGCGCTAACTTTGTTGTCTTCTTAACCATTTCTTAGCTTCAAACTCCCATATCTCGCGAACGGATTGACCAAACCCAAAAATTCCTATTGCATTTGAAAGTAGAAACTCGCCCGATTACAACGGTACGTGTATTTTTCCCCTAGCTCATTCTGGTTAAGCGATTGGAGCAACAGAATTGCGAAAAATTTGTTGCCTTGTCAAACATTTCTTAGCTTCAAAGTCCCATAGCTCGCGAACGGATTGACCTAACCCAAAAATTCCTATTGCATCTGAAAGTAGAAACTCGCCCGATCACAACGGTATGTGTATTTTTTCCCTAGGTCATTCTGGTTAAGCGTTTGGAGCAGCAGAATTGCAAATAACTGAATGCCTTCTTAACCATTTCTTAGCTTCAAACTCCCATATCTCGCGAACGGATTGAGCTAACCCAAAAATTCCTATTGCATCTGAAAGTAGAAACTCGCCCGATTACAACGGTAGGTGTATTTTTTCCCTAGGCCATTCTGGTTAAGCGTTTGGAGTAGCAGAATTGCGCAAACTTTGTTGTCTTCTTAACCATTTCTTAGCTTCAAACTCCCATATCTCGCGAACGGATTGACCTAACCCAAAAATTCCTATTGCATCTGAAAGTAGAAACTCGCCCGATTACAAAGGTATGTGTATTTTTTTCCCTAGGCCAATCTGGTTAAGCGTTTGGATCAACAGCATTGCGAAAAATGTTTTGCCTTCTCAACCATTTCTTGGCTTCAATCTCCCATATCTCGCGAACGGATTGACCTAACCCAAAAATTCCTGTTGCGTCTGAAAGTAGAAACTCGCCCGATTACAAAGGTGTGTGTATTTTTTTCCTAGGCCATTCTGGTTTATGCGTTTGAAGCAGCAGAATTGCGAAAAATGTTTTGCCTTCTCAACCATTTCTTGGCTTCAAACTCCCATATCTCGCGAACGGATTGACCTAACCCAAAAATTCCTACTGTAACTGAAAGTAGAAACTCGCCCGATTACAACGGTATGTGTATTTTTTCCCTAGGCCATTCTGGTTAAGCGTTTGGATCAACAGAATTGCGAAAAATGTTTTGCCTTCTCAACCAATTCTTGGCTTCAAACTCCCATATCTCGCGAACGGATTGACCTAACCCAAAAATTCCTATTGCATTTGAAAGTAGAAACTCGCCCGATTTCAACGGTACGTGTATTTTTTCCCTAGGCCATTCTGGTTAAGCGTTTGAAGCAGCAGAATTGCGAAAAATGTTTTGCCTTCTCAACCATTTCTTGGCTTCAAACTCCCATATCTCGCGAACGGATTGACCTAACCCAAAAATTCCTACTGTAACTGAAAGTAGAAACTCGCCCGATTACAACGGTTGGTGTATTTTTTCCCTAGGCCATTCTGGTTAAGCGTTTGGAGTAGCAGAATTGCGCAAACTTTGTTGTCTTCTTAACCATTTCTTAGCTTCAAACTCCCATATCTCGCGAACGGATTGACCTAACCCAAAAATTCCTATTGCATCTGAAAGTAGAAACTCGCCCGATTACAACGGTATGTGTATTTTTCCCCTAGGTCATACTGGTTAAGCGATTGGAGCAGCAGAATTGCGAAAAATTTGTTGTCTTGTCATCCATTTCTTAGCTTCAAAGTCCCATATCTCGCGAACGGATTGACCTAACCCAAAAATTCCTATTGCATCTGAAAGTAGAAACTCGCCCGATTACAAAGGTATGTGTATTTTTTCCCTAGGCCAATCTGGTTAAGCGTTTGGATCAACAGAATTGCGAAAAATGTTTTGCCTTCTCAACCATTTCTTGGCTTCAATCTCCCATATCTCGCGAACGGATTGACCTAACCCAAAAATTCCTGTTGCATTTGAAAGTAGAAACTCGCCCGATTACAACGGTACGTGTATTTTTTCCCTAGGCCATTCTGGTTAAGCGTTTGAAGCAGCAGAATTGCGAAAAATGTTTTGCCTTCTCAACCATTTCTTGGCTTCAAACTCCCATATCTCGCGAACGGATTGACCTAACCCAAAAATTCCTACTGTAACTGAAAGTAGAAACTCGCCCGATTACAACGGTTGGTGTATTTTTTCCCTAGGCCATTCTGGTTAAGCGTTTGGAGTAGCAGAATTGCGCAAACTTTGTTGTCTTCTTAACCATTTCTTAGCTTCAAACTCCCATATCTCGCGAACGGATTGACCTAACCCAAAAATTCCTATTGCATCTGAAAGTAGAAACTCGCCCGATTACAACGGTATGTGTATTTTTCCCCTAGGTCATACTGGTTAAGCGATTGGAGCAGCAGAATTGCGAAAAATTTGTTGTCTTGTCATCCATTTCTTAGCTTCAAAGTCCCATATCTCGCGAACGGATTGACCTAACCCAAAAATTCCTATTGCATCTGAAAGTAGAAACTCGCCCGATTACAAAGGTATGTGTATTTTTTCCCTAGGCCAATCTGGTTAAGCGTTTGGATCAACAGAATTGCGAAAAATGTTTTGCCTTCTCAACCATTTCTTGGCTTCAATCTCCCATATCTCGCGAACGGATTGACCTAACCCAAAAATTCCTGTTGCATTTGAAAGTAGAAACTCGCCCGATTACAACGGTATGTGTATTTTTTCCCTAGGCCATTCTGGATAAGCGTTTCGAGCAGCAGAATTGCGAAAAATTTTTTGCCTTCTCAACCATTTCTTGGCTTCAAACTCCCATATCTCGCGAACGGATTGACCAAACCCAAAAATTCCTATTGCATTTGAAAGTAGAAACTCGCCCGATTACAACGGTATGTGTATTTTTCCCCTAGGCCATTCTGGTTAAGCGTTTCGAGCAGCAGAATTACGAAAAATTTTTTGCCTTCTCAACCATTTCTTGGATTCAAACTCCCATATCTCGCGAACGGATTGACCTAACCCAATTATTCCTATTGTAACTGAAAGTAGAAACTCGCCCGATTACAACGGTATGTGTATTTTTTCCCTAGGCCATTCTGGTTTATACGTTTGAAGCAGCAGAATTGCGAAAAATGTTTTGCCTTCTCAACCATTTCTTGGCTTCAATCTCCCATATCTTGCGAACGGATTGACCTAACCCAATAATTCCTGTTGCATTTGAAAGTAGAAACTCGCCCGATTACAAAGGTATGTGTATTTTTTCCCTAGGCCATTCTGGTTAAGCGTTTGGATCAACAGAATTGCGAAAAATGTTTTGCCTTCTCAACCATTTCTTGGCTTCAAACTCCCATATCTCGCGAACGGATTGACCTAACCCAAAAATTCCTATTGCATCTGAAAGTAGAAACTCGCCCGGTTACAACGGTATGTGTATTTTTTCCCTAGGCCATTCTGGTTAAGCGTTTGGATCAACAGAATTGCGAAAAATTTTTTGCCTTCTCAACCATTTCTTGGCTTCAAACTCCCATATCTCGCGAACGGATTGATCTAACCCAAAAATTCCTATTGCATCTGAAAGTAGAAACTCGCCCGATTACAAAGGTGTGTGTATTTTTTCCCTAGGCCATTCTGGTTGAACGTTTGGAGCAGCAGAATTGAGAAAACTTTGTTGTCTTCTTAACCATTTCTTAGCTTGAAACTTCCATATCTCGCGAACGGATTGACCTAACCCAAAAATTCCTATTGCATCTGAAAGTAGAAACTCGCCCGATTACAACGGTATGTGTATTTTTTCCCTAGGCCATACTGGTTAAGCGTTTGGATCAGCAGAATTGCGAAAAATTGAATGCCTTCTTAACCATTTCTTAGCTTCAAACTCCCATATCTCGCGAACGGATTGAGCTAACCCAAAAATTCCTATTGCATCTGAAAGTAGAAACTCGCCCGATTACAACGGTACGTTTATGTTTCCCCTAGGTCATTCTGGTTAAGCGATTGGAGCAGCAGAATTGCGAAAAATTTGTTGTCTTGTCAACCATTTCTTAGCTTCAAAGTCCCATATCTCGCGAACGGATTGACCAAACCCAAAAATTCCTGCTGCGTCTGAAAGTAGAAACTCGCCCGATTACAACGGTATGTGTATTTTTTCCCTAGGCCATACCGGTTAAGCGTTTGGATCAGCAGAATTGCGAAAAATTGAATGCCTTCTTAACCATTTCTTAGCTTCAAACTCCCATATCTCGCGAACGGATTGAGCTAACCCAAAAATTCCTGTTGCATTTGAAAGTAGAAACTCGCCCGATTACAACGGTTTGTTTATTTTTTCCCTAGGCCATTCTGGTTAAGCGTTTGAAGCAGCAGAATTGCGAAAAATTTTTTGCCTTCTCAACCATTTCTTGGCTTCAAACTCCCATATCTCGCGAACGGATTGACCTAACCCAAAAATTCCTGTTGCGTCTGAAAGTAGAAACTCGCCCGATTACAAAGGTGTGTGTATATTTTCCCTAGGCCATTCTGGTTAAGCGATTGGAGCAGCAGAATTGCGAAAAATTTGTTGTCTTGTCAACCATTTCTTAGCTTCAAAGTCCCATATCTCGCGAACGGATTGACCTAACCCAAAAATTCCTATTGCATCTGAAAGTAGAAACTCGCCCGATTACAAAGGTATGTGTATTTTTTCCCTAGGCCATTCTGGTTAAGCGTTTGGATCAACAGAATTGCGAAAAATGTTTTGCCTTCTCAACCAATTCTTGGCTTCAATCTCCCATATCTCGCGAACGGATTGACCTAACCCAAAAATTCCTGTTGCATCTGAAAGAAGAAACTCGCCCGATTACAACGGTATGCGTATTTTTTCCCTAGGCCATTCTGCTTAAGCGTTTGAAGCAGCAGAATTGCGAAAAATTTTTTGCCTTCTCAACCATTTCTTGGCTTCAAACTCCCTTATCTCGCGAACGGATTGACCTAACCCAAAAATTCCTACTGTAACTGAAAGTAGAAACTCGCCCGATTACAACGGTAGGTGTATTTTTTCCCTAGGCCATTCTGGTTAAGCGTTTGGAGTAGCAGAATTGCGCAAACTTTGTTGTCTTCTTAACCATTTCTTAGCTTCAAACTCCCATATCTCGCGAACGGATTGACCTAACCCAAAAATTCCTATTGCATCTGAAAGTAGAAACTCGCCCGATTACAACGGTACGTGTATTTTTCCCCTAGGTCATACTGGTTAAGCGATTGGAGCAGCAGAATTGCGAAAAATTTGTTGTCTTGTCATCCATTTCTTAGCTTCAAAGTCCCATATCTCGCGAACGGATTGACCTAACCCAAAAATTCCTATTGCATCTGAAAGTAGAAACTCGCCCGATTACAACGGTACGTGTATGTTTCCCCTAGGTCATTCTGGTTAAGCGATTGGAGCAGCAGAATTGCGAAAAATTTGTTGTCTTGTCAACCATTTCTTAGCTTCAATGTCCCATATCTCGCGAACGGATTGACCTAACCCAAAAATTCCTATTGCATGTGAAAGTAGAAACTCGCCCGATTACAAAGGTATGTGTATTTTTTCCCTAGGCCATTCTGGTTAAGCGTTTGGATCAACAGAATTGCGAAAAATGTTTTGCCTTCTCAACCAATTCTTGGCTTCAATCTCCCATATCTCGCGAACGGATTGACCTAACCCAAAAATTCCTGTTGCATCTGAAAGAAGAAACTCGCCCGATTACAACGGTATGCGTATTTTTTCCCTAGGCCATTCTGGTTAAGCGTTTCGAGCAGCAGATTTGCGAAAAATTTTTTGCCTTCTCAACCATTTCTTGGCTTCAAACTCCCATATCTCGCGAACGGATTGACCTAACCCAAAAATTCCTATTGCATCTGAAAGTAGAAACTCGCCCGATTACAACGGTATGTGTATTTTTCCCCTAGGTCATACTGGTTAAGCGATTGGAGCAGCAGAATTGCGAAAAATTTGTTGTCTTGTCATCCATTTCTTAGCTTCAAAGTCCCATATCTCGCGAACGGATTGACCTAACCCAAAAATTCCTATTGCATCTGAAAGTAGAAACTCGCCCGATTACAAAGGTATGTGTATTTTTTCCCTAGGCCAATCTGGTTAAGCGTTTGGATCAACAGAATTGCGAAAAATGTTTTGCCTTCTCAACCATTTCTTGGCTTCAATCTCCCATATCTCGCGAACGGATTGACCTAACCCAAAAATTCCTGTTGCGTCTGAAAGTAGAAACTCGCCCGATTACAAAGGTATGTGTATGTTTCCCCTAGGTCATTCTGGTTAAGCGATTGGAGCAGCAGAATTGCGAAAAATTTGTTGTCTTGTCAACCATTTCTTAGCTTCAAAGTCCCATATCTCGCGAACGGATTGACCAAACCCAAAAATTCCTGCTGCGTCTGAAAATAGAAACTCGCCCGATTACAACGGTATGTGTATTTTTTCCCTAGGCCATACTGGTTAAGCGTTTGGATCAGCAGAATTGCGAAAAATTGAATGCCTTCTTAACCATTTCTTAGCTTCAAACTCCCATATCTCGCGAACGGATTGAGCTAACCCAAAAATTCCTATTGCATCTGAAAGTAGAAACTCGCCCGATTACAACGGTACGTGTATGTTTCCCCTAGGTCATTCTGGTTAAGCGATTGGAGCAGCAGAATTGCGAAAAATTTGTTGTCTTGTCAACCATTTCTTAGCTTCAATGTCCCATATCTCGCGAACGGATTGACCTAACCCAAAAATTCCTATTGCATGTGAAAGTAGAAACTCGCCCGATTACAAAGGTATGTGTATTTTTTCCTTAGGCCATTCTGGTTAAGCGATTGGAGCAGCAGTATTGCGAAAAATTTGTTGTCTTGTCAACCGTTTCTTAGCTTCAAAGTCCCATATCTCGCGAACGGATTGTCCAAACCCAAAAATTCCTGTTGCGTCTGAAAGTAGAAACCCACCCGATTACAACGGTATGTGTATTTTTTCCCTAGGCCATTCTGGTTAAGCGTTTGGAGCAGCAGAATTGCGAAAACTTAGTTGGCTTCTTAACCATTTCTTAGCTTCAAACTACCACATCTCGCGAACGGATTGACCTAACCCAAAAATTCCTATTGCATTTGAAAGTAGAAACTCGCCCGATTACAACGGTACGTGTATTTTTTCCCTAGGTCATTCTGGTTAAGCGATTGGAGCAGCAGTATTGCGAAAAATTTGTTGTCTTGTCAACCGTTTCTTAGCTTCAAAGTCCCATATCTCGCGAACGGATTGTCCAAACCCAAAAATTCCTGCTGCGTCTGAAAATAGAAACTCGCCCGATTACAACGGTATGCGTGTTTTTTCCCTAGGCCATTCTGGTTAAGCGTTTGGAGCAGCAGAATTGCGAAAAATTTTTTGTCTTCTAATCCATTTCTCGGCTTCAAACTGTCATATCTCGCCAACGGATTGAACTAACCCAAAAATTCATATTGCATCTGAAAGTAGAAACTCGCCCGCCTACAGCGGTATGTGTATTTTTTCCCCAGGCCATTCTGGTTAATCGTTTGGATCAGCAGAATTGCGAAAAATTGTATGCCTTCTCATCCATTTCTTGGCTTCAAACTCCCACATCTCGCGAACGGATTGACCTAACCCAAAAATTCCTGTTGCGTGTGAAAGTAGAAACTCGCCCGATTACAACGGTATGTGTATTTTTTCCCTAGCCCATTCTGGTTATGCGCTTGGAGCAGCAGAATTGCGAAAAATTTGTTGTCTTCTCAACCATTTCTTAGCTTCAAAGTCCCATATCTCGCGAACGGATTGACCAAACCCAAAAATTCCTATTGCATCTGAAAGTAGAAACTCGCCCGATTACAACGGTATGTATTTTTTCCCTAGGCCATACTGGTTAAGCGTTTCGAGCAGCAGAATTGCGAAAAATTTTTTGCCTTCTCAACCATTTCTTAGCTTCAAACTGCCATATCTCGCGAACGGATTGACCTAACCCAAAAATTCCTGTTGCATTTGAAAGTAGAAACTCGCCCGATTACAACGGTACGTGTATTTTTCCCCTAGGTAATTCTGGTTAAGCGATTGGAGCAACAGAATTGCGAAAAATTTGTTGTCTTGTCAACCATTTCTTAGCTTCAAAGTCCCATATCTCGCGAACGGATTGACATAACCCAAAAATTCCTATTGCATTTGAAAGTAGAAACTCGCCCGATTACAACGGTACGTGTATTTTTCCCCTAGGTCATACTGGTTAAGCGATTGGAGCAGCAGAATTGCGAAAAATTTGTTGTCTTGTCATCCATTTCTTAGCTTCAAAGTCCCATATCTCGCGAACGGATTGACCTAACCCAAAAATTCCTATTGCATCTGAAAGTAGAAACTCGCCCGATTACAAAGGTATGTGTATTTTTTCCCTAGGCCAATCTGGTTAAGCGTTTGGATCAACAGAATTGCGAAAAATGTTTTGCCTTCTCAACCATTTCTTGGCTTCAATCTCCCATATCTCGCGAACGGATTGACCTAACCCAAAAATTCCTGTTGCGTCTGAAAGTAGAAACTCGCCCGATTACAAAGGTATGTGTATGTTTCCCCTAGGTCATTCTGGTTAAGCGATTGGAGCAGCAGAATTGCGAAAAATTTGTTGTCTTGTCAACCATTTCTTAGCTTCAAAGTCCCATATCTCGCGAACGGATTGACCAAACCCAAAAATTCCAGCTGCGTCTGAAAATAGAAACTCGCCCGATTACAAAGGTATGTGTATTTTTTCCTTAGGCCATTCTGGTTGAGCGATTGGAGCAGCAGAAGTGCGAAAACTTTGTTGTATTCTTAACCATTTCTTGGCTTCAAACTCCCTTATCTCGCGAATGGATTGACCTAACCCAAAAATTCCTATTGCATCTGATAGTAGAAACTCGCCCGATTACAACGGTATGAGTATTTTTTCCCTAGGCCATTCTGGTTAAGCGTTTGGAGCAGCAGAATTGCGAAAACTTAGTTGGCTTCTTAACCATTTCTTAGCTTCAAACTACCACATCTCGCGAACGGATTGACCTAACCCAAAAATTCCTATTGCATTTGAAAGTAGAAACTCGCCCGATTACAACGGTATGTGTATTTTTTCCCTAGGTCATTCTGGTTAAGCGATTGGAGCAGCAGTATTGCGAAAAATTTGTTGTCTTGTCAACCATTTCTTAGCTTCAAAGTCCCATATCTCGCGAACGGATTGTCCAAACCCAAAAATTCCTGCTGCGTCTGAAAATAGAAACTCGCCCGATTACAACGGTATGCGTGTTTTTTCCCTAGGCCATTCTGGTTAAGCGTTTGGAGCAGCAGAATTGCGAAAAATTTTTTGTCTTCTAATCCATTTCTCGGCTTCAAACTGTCATATCTCGCCAACGGATTGAACTAACCCAAAAATTCATATTGCATCTGAAAGTAGAAACTCGCCCGCCTACAGCGGTATGTGTATTTTTTCCCCAGGCCATTCTGGTTAATCGTTTGGATCAGCAGAATTGCGAAAAATTGTATGCCTTCTCATCCATTTCTTGGCTTCAAACTCCCATATCGCGCGAACGGATTGACCTAACCCAAAAATTCCTGTTGCGTGTGAAAGTAGAAACTCGCCCGATTACAACGGTATGTGTATTTTTTCCCTAGCCCATTCTGGTTATGCGCTTGGAGCAGCAGAATTGCGAAAAATTTGTTGTCTTCTCAACCATTTCTTAGCTTCAAAGTCCCATATCTCGCGAACGGATTGACCAAACCCAAAAATTCCTATTGCATCTGAAAGTAGAAACTCGCCCGATTACAACGGTATGTATTTTTTCCCTAGGCCATACTGGTTAAGCGTTTCGAGCAGCAGAATTGCGAAAAATTTTTTGCCTTCTCAACCATTTCTTGGCTTCAAACTGCCATATCTCGCGAACGGATTGAACTAACCCAAAAATTCCTGTTGCATTTGAAAGTAGAAACTCGCCCGATTACAACGGTACGTGTATTTTTCCCCTAGGTAATTCTGGTTAAGCGATTGGAGCAACAGAATTGCGAAAAATTTGTTGTCTTGTCAACCATTTCTTAGCTTCAAAGTCCCATATCTCGCGAACGGATTGACCTAACCCAAAAATTCCTGTTGTAGCTGAAAGTAGAAACTCGCCCGATTACAACGGTATGTGTATTTTTTCCCTAGGCCATTCAGGTTAAGCGTTTGAAGCAGCAGAATTGCGAAAAATTTTTTGCCTTCTCAACCATTTCTTGGCTTCAAACTCCCATATCTCGCGAACGGATTGACCTAACCCTAAAATTCCTATTGCATCTGAAAGTAGAAACTCGCCCGATTACAACGGTATGTGTATTTTTTCCCTAGGCCATTCTGGTTAAGCGTTTGAAGCAGCAGAATTGCGAAAAATTTTTTGCCTTCTCAACCATTTCTTGGCTTCAAACTCCCATACCTCGCGAACGGATTGACCTAACCCAAAAATTCCTATTGCATTTGAAAGTAGAAACTCGCCCGATTACAACGGTACGTGTATTTTTCCCCTAGGTCATTCTGGTTAAGCGATTGGAGCAACAGAATTGCGAAAAATTTGTTGTATTGTCAACCATTTCTTAGCTTCAAACTCCCATATGTTGCGAACGGATTGACCTAACCCAAAAATTCCTATTGCATTTGAAAGTAGAAACTCGCCCGATTACAAGGGTACGTGTATTTTTCCCCTATGTCATTCTGGTTAAGCGATTGGAGCAACAGAATTGCGAAAAATTTGTTGTCTTGTCAACCATTTCTTAGCCTCAAAGTCCCATATCTCGCGAACGGATTGACCTAACCCAAAAATTCCTGTTGTAACTGAAAGTAGAAACTCGCCCGATTACAACGGTATGTGTATTTTTTCCCTAGGCCATTCTGGTTAAGCTTTTGAAGCAGCAGAATTGCGAAAAATTTTTTGCCTTCACAACCATTTCTTGGCTTCAAACTCCCATATCTCGCGAACGGATTGAGCTAACCCAAAAATTCCTGTTGCATCTGAAAGTAGAAACTCGCCCGATTACAACGGTATGTGTATTTTTTCCCTAGGCCATTCTGGTTAAGCGTTTGAAGCAGCAGAATTGCGAAAAATTTTTTGCCTTCTCAACCATTTCTTGGCTTCAAACTCCCATATGTTGCGAACGGATTGACCTAACCCAAAAATTCCTATTGCATTTGAAAGTAGAAACTCGCGCGATTACAAGGGTACGTGTATTTTTCCCCTATGTCATTCTGGTTAAGCGATTGGAGCAACAGAATTGCGAAAAATTTGTTGTCTTGTCAACCATTTCTTAGCCTCAAAGTCCCATATCTCGCGAACGGATTGACCTAACCCAAAAATTCCTGTTGTAACTGAAAGTAGAAACTCGCCCGATTACAACGGTATGTGTATTTTTTCCCTAGGCCATTCTGGTTAAGCGTTTGAAGCAGCAGAATTGCGAAAAATTTTTTGCCTTCACAACCATTTCTTGGCTTCAAACTCCCATATCTCGCGAACGGATTGACCTAACCCAAAAATTCCTATTGCATCTGAAAGTAGAAACTCGCCCGATTACAACGGTATGTGTATTTTTTCCCTAGGCCATTCTGGTTAAGCGTTTGAAGCAGCAGAATTGCGAAAAATTTTTTGCCTTCTCAACCATTTCTTGGCTTCAAACTCCCATATCTCGCGAACGGATTGACCTAACCCAAAAATTCCTATTGCATTTGAAAGTAGAAACTCGCCCGATTACAACGGTACGTGTATTTTTCCCCTAGGTCATTCTGGTTAAGCGATTGGAGCAACAGAATTGCGAAAAATTTGTTGTCTTGTCAACCATTTCTTAGCTTCAAACTCCCATATCTTGCGAACGGATTGACCTAACCCAAAATTCCTATTGCATTTGAAAGTAGAAACTCGCCCGATTACAACGGTACGTGTATTTTTCACCTAGGTCATTCTGGTTAAGCGATTGGAGCAACAGAATTGCGAAAAATTTGTTGTCTTGTCAACCATTTCTTAGCTTGAAAGTTCCATATCTCGCGAACGGATTGACCTAACCCAAAAATTCCTATTGCATCTGAAATTAGAAACTCGCCCGATTGCAACGGTATGTGTATTTTTTCCCTAGGCCATTCTGGTTAAGCGTTTGGAGCAGCAGAATTGCGAAAAATGTTTTGGCTTCTCAACCATTTCTTGGCTTCAAACTCCCACATCTCGCGAACGGATTGACCTAACCCAAAAATTCCTGATGCGTGTGAAAGTAGAAACTCGCCCGATTACAACGGTACGTGTATTTTTCACTAGGTCATTCTGGTTAAGCGTTTGGAGCAGCAGAATTGCGAAAAATTGAATGCCTTCTTAACCATTTCTTAGCTTCAAACTCCCATATTTCGCGAACGGATTGAGCTAACCCAAAAATTCCTATCGCATCTGAAAGTAGAAACTCGCCCGATTACAACGGTAGGTGTATTTTTCCCCTAGGTCATACTGGTTAAGCGATTGGAGCAGCAGAATTGCGAAAAATTTGTTGTCTTGTCATCCATTTCTTAGCTTCAAAGTCCCATATCTCGCGAACGGATTGACCTAACCCAAAAATTCCTATTGCATCTGAAAGTAGAAACTCGCCCGATTACAACGGTATGTGTATTTTTTCCCTAGGCCATTCTGGTTAAGCGTTTGAAGCTGCAGAATTGCGAAAAATTTGTTGCCTTCTCAACCATTTCTTGGCTTCAAACTCCCATATCTCGCGAACGGATTGACCTAACCCAAAAATTCCTACTGTAACTGAAACTAGAAACTCGCCCGATTACAACGGTAGGTGTATTTTTTCCCTAGGCCATTCTGGATAAGCGTTTCGAGAAGCAGAATTGCGAAAAATTATTTGCCTTCTAAACCATTTCTTAGCTTCAAACTCCCATATCTCGCGAACGGATTGACATAACCCAAAAATTCCTATTGCATTTGAAAGTAGAAACTCGCCCGATTACAACGGTACGTGTATTTTTCCCCTAGGCCAATCTGGTTAAGCGTTTGGATCAACAGAATTGCGAAAAATGTTTTGCCTTCTCAACCATTTCTTGGCTTCAAACTCCCACATCTTGCGAACGGATTGACCTAACCCAAAAATTCCTGTTGCGTCTGAAAGTAGAAACTCGTCCGATTACAACAGTATGTGTGTTTTTTCCCTAGGCCATTCTGGTTAAGCGTTTGGAGCCGCAGAATTGCGAAAAAGTTGTTGTCTTCTCAACCATTTCTTGGCTTCAAACTCCCGTATCTCGCGAACGGATTGACCTAACCCAAAAATTCCTGTTGCGTGTGAAAGTAGAAACTCGCCCGATTACAACGGTCTGTGTATTTTTTCCCTAGCCCACTCTGGTTAAGCGTTTGGAGCAGCAGAATTGCGAAAAATTTGTTGTCTTCTCAACCATTCCTTGGCTTCAAACTCCCATATCTCGCGAACGGATTGACCTAACCCAAAAATTCCTATTGCATCTGAAAGTAGAAACTCGCCCGATTACAAAGGTAGGTGTATTTTTTCCCTAGGCCATTCTGGTTAAGCGTTTGGATCAGCAGAATTGCGAAAAATGTTTTGCCTTCTCAACCATTTCTTGGCTTCAAACTACCACATCTCGCGAACGGATTGACCTAACCCAAAAATTCCTGTTGCGTCTGAAAGTAGAAACTCGCCCGATTACAAAGGTAGGTGTATTTTTTCCCTAGGCCATTCTGGTTAAGCGTTTGGATCAGCAGAATTGCGAAAAATGTTTTGCCTTCTCAACAATTTCTTGGCTTCAATCTCCCATATCTCGCGAACGGATTGACCTAACCCAAAAATTCCTGTTGCGTCTGAAAGTAGAAACTCGCCCGATTACAAAGGTATGTGTATTTTTTCCCTAGGCCATTCTGGTTGAACGTTTGGAGCAGCAGAATTGAGAAAACTTTGTTGTCTTCTTAACCATTTCTTAGCTTCAAACTCCCATATCTCGCGAACGGATTGACCTAACCCAAAAATTCCTATTGCATCTGAATGTAGAAACTCGCCCGATTACAACGGTATGTGTATTTTTTCCCTAGGCCATACTGGTTA
Organism: Ptiloglossa arizonensis; assembly: GCF_051014685.1. Classification (NCBI taxonomy): domain Eukaryota; kingdom Metazoa; phylum Arthropoda; class Insecta; order Hymenoptera; family Colletidae; genus Ptiloglossa; species Ptiloglossa arizonensis. The sequence continues at coordinate 585,298 of NW_027478458.1, read as the reverse complement.
AGCGTTTGGATCAGCAGAATTGCGAAAAATTGAATGCCTTCTTAACCATTTCTTAGCTTCAAACTCCCATATCTCGCGAACGGATGGAGCTAACCCAAAAATTCCTATTGCATCTGAAAGTAGAAACTCGCCCGATTACAACGGTACGTGTATGTTTCCCCTAGGTCATTCTGGTTAAGCGATTGGAGCAGCAGAATTGCGAAAAATTTGTTGTCTTGTCAAACGTTTCTTAGCTTCAAAGTCCCATATCTCGCGAACGGATTGACCAAACCCAAAAATTCCTATTGCATCTGAAAGTCGAAACTCGCCCGATTACAACGGTATGTGTATTTCTTCCCTAGGCCATTCTGGTTAAGCGTTTGGAGCAGCAGAATTGCGAAAACTTTGTTGTCTACTTAACCATTTCTTAGCTTCAAACTCCCATACCTCGCGAACGGATTGACCTAACCCAAAAATTCCTATTGTAACTGAAAGTAGAAACTCGCCCGATTACAGCGATATGTGTATTTTTTCCCTAGGCCATTCTGGTTAAGCGTTTGAAGCAGTAGAATTGCGAAAAATTTTTTGCCGTCTCAACCATTTCTTGGCTTCAAACTCCCATATCTCGCGAACGGATTGACCTAACCCAAAAATTCCTGTTGCATCTGAAAGCAGAAACCCGCCCGATTACAACAGTATGTGTGTTTTTTCCCTAGGCCATTCTGGTTAAGCGTTTGGAGCCGCAGAATTGCGAAAAAGTTGTTGTCTTCTCAACCATTTCTTGGCTTCAAACTCCCGTATCTCGCGAACGGATTGACCTAACCCAAAAATTCCTGTTGCGTGTGAAAGTAGAAACTCGCCCGATTACAACGGTATGTGTATTTTTTCCCTAGCCCACTCTGGTTAAGCGTTTGGAGCAGCAGAATTGCGAAAAATTTGTTGTCTTCTCAACCATTCCTTGGCTTCAAACTCCCATATCTCGCGAACGGATTGACCTAACCCAAAAATTCCTATTGCATCTGAAAGTAGAAACTCGCCCGATTACAAAGGTAGGTGTATTTTTTCCCTAGGCCATTCTGGTTAAGCGTTTGGATCAGCAGAATTGCGAAAAATGTTTTGCCTTCTCAACCATTTCTTGGCTTCAAACTCCCACATCTCGCGAACGGATTGACCTAACCCAAAAATTCCTGTTGCGTGTGAAAGTAGAAACTCGCCCGATTACAACGGTAGGTGTATTTTTTCCCTAGGCAATTCTGGTTAAGCGTTTGGAGCAGCAGAATTGCGAAAACTTTGTTGTCTTCTTAACCATATCTTAGCTTCAAACTCCCATATCTCGCGAACGGATTGACCTAACCCAAAAATTCCTATTGTAACTGAAAGTAGAAACTCGCCCGATTACAGCGATATGTGTATTTTTTCCCTAGGCCATTCTGGTTAAGCGTTTGAAGCAGTAGAATTGCGAAAAATTTTTTGCCGTCTCAACCATTTCTTGGCTTCAAACTCCCATATCTCGCGAACGGATTGACCAAACCCAAAAATTCCTATTGCATCTGAAAGTCGAAACTCGCCCGATTACAACGGTATGTGTATTTTTTCCCTAGGCCATTCTGGTTAAGCGTTTGGATCAGCAGAATTGCGAAAAATGTTTTGCCTTCTCAACCATTTCTTGGCTTCAATCTCCCATATCTCGCGAACGGATTGACCTAACCCAAAAATTCCTGTTGCGTCTGAAAGTAGAAACTCGCCCGATTACAAGGGTATGTGTATTTTTTCCCTAGGCCATTCTGGTTGAACGTTTGGAGCAGCAGAATTGAGAAAACTTTGTTGTCTTCTTAACCATTTCTTAGCTTCAAACTCCCATATCTCGCGAACGGATTGACCTAACCCAAAAATTCCTGTTGCATCTGAAAGTAGAAACTCGCCCGATTACAACGATATGTGTATTTTTTCCCTAGGCCATTCTGGTTAAGCGTTTGGAGCAGCAGAATTGCGAAAAATGTTTGCCTTGTCAACCATTTCTTGGCTTCAAACTCCCATATCTAGCGAACGGATTGACCTAACCCAAAAATTCCTATTGCATTTGCAAGTAGAAACTCGCCCGGTTACAACGGTATGTGTATTTTTTCCCTAGGCAATTCTGGTTAAGCGTTTGGAGCAGCAGAATTGCGAAAACTTTGTTGTCTTCTTAACCATATCTTAGCTTCAAACTCCCCATATCTCGCGAACGGATTGACCTAACCCAAAAATTCCTATTGTAACTGAAAGTAGAAACTCGCCCGATTACAACGGTATGTGTATTTTTTCCCTAGGCCATTCTGGTTAAGCGTTTGAAGCAGCAGAATTGCGAAAAATTTTTTGCCTTCTCAACCATTTCTTGGCTTCAAACTCCCATATCTCGCGAACGGTATGACCTAACCCAAAAATTCCTATTGCATTTGAAAGTAGAAACTCGCCCGATTACAACGGTACGTGTATTTTTTCCCTAGGCCATACTGGTTAAGCGTTTGGATCAGCAGAATTGCGAAAAATTGAATGCCTTCTTAACCATTTCTTAGCTTCAAACTCCCATATCTCGCGAATGGATGGAGCTAACCCAAAAATTCCTATTGCATCTGAAAGTAGAAACTCGCCCGATTACAACGGTACGTGTATGTTTCCCCTAGGTCATTCTGGTTAAGCGATTGGAGCAGCAGAATTGCGAAAAATTTGTAGTCTTGTCAACCATTTCTTAGCTTCAAAGTCCCATATCTCGCGAACGGATTGACCAAACCCAAAAATTCCTATTGCATCTGAAAGTCGAAACTCGCCCGATTACAACGGTATGTGTATTTTTTCCCTAGGCCATTCTGGTTAAGCGTTTGGATCAGCAGAATTGCGAAAAATGTTTTGCCTTCTCAACCATTTCTTGGCTTCAATCTCCCATATCTCGCGAACGGATTGACCTAACCCAAAAATTCCTGTTGCGTCTGAAAGTAGAAACTCGCCCGATTACAAGGGTATTTGTATTTTTTCCCTAGGCCATTCTGGTTGAACGTTTGGAGCAGCAGAATTGAGAAAACTTTGTTGTCTTCTTAACCATTTCTTAGCTTCAAACTCCCATATCTCGCGAACGGATTGACCTAACCCAAAAATTCCTATTGTAACTGAAAGTAGAAACTCGCCCGATTACAACGATATGTGTATTTTTTCCCTAGGCCATTCTGGTTAAGCGTTTGAAGCAGCAGAATTGCGAAAAATTTTTTGCCGTCTCAACCATTTCTTGGCTTCAAACTCCCATATCTCGCGAACGGATTGACCTAACCCAAAAATTCCTGTTGCATCTGAAAGTAGAAACCCGCCCGATTACAACGGTATGTGTGTTTTTTCCCTAGGCCATTCTGGTTAAGCGTTTCGAGCCGCAGAATTGCGAAAAAGTTGTTGTCTTCTCAACCATTTCTTGGCTTCAAACTCCCATATCTCGCGAACGGATTGACCTAACCCAAAAATTCCTGTGGCGTCTGAAAGTAGAAACTTGCCCGATTACAACGGTATGTGTATTTTTTCCCTAGGCCATTCTGGTTAAGCGTTTGGAGCAGCAGAATTGCGAAAAATGTTTGCCTTGTCAACCATTTCTTGGCTTCAAACTCCCATATCTAGCGAACGGATTGACCTAACCCAAAAATTCCTATTGCATTTGCAAGTAGAAACTCGCCCGGTTACAACGGTATGTGTATTTTTCCCCTAGGTAATTCTGGTTAAGCGATTGGAGCAACAGAATTGCGCAAAATTTGTTGTCTTGTCAACCATTTCTTAGCTTCAAAGTCCCATATCTCGCGAACGGATTGACCTAACCCAAAAATTCCTGTTGTAACTGAAAGTAGAAACTCGCCCGATTACAACGGTATGTGTATTTTTTCCCTAGGCTATTCTGGTTAAGCGTTTGAAGCAGCAGAATTGCGAAAAATTTTTTGCCTTCTCAACCATTTCTTGGCTTCAAACTCCCATATCTCGCGAACGGATTGACCTAACCCTAAAATTCCTATTGCATCTGAAAGTAGAAACTCGCCCGATTACAACGGTATGTGTATTCTTTCCCTAGGCCATTCTGGTTAAGCGTTTGAAGCAGCAGAATTGCGAAAAATTTTTTGCCTTCTCAACCATTTCTTGGCTTCAAACTCCCATATCTCGCGAACGGATTGACCTAACCCAAAAATTCCTATTGCATTTGAAAGTAGAAACTCGCCCGATTACAACGGTACGGGTATTTTTCCCCTAGGTCATTCTGGTTAAGCGATTGGAACAACAGAATTGCGAAAAATTTGTTGTCTTGTCAACCATTTCTTAGCTTCAAACTCCCATATCTTGCGAACGGATTGACCTAACCCAAAAATTCCTATTGCATCTGAAAGTAGAAACTCGCCCGATTACAAAGGTAGGTGTATTTTTTCCCTAGGCCATTCTGGTTAAGCGTTTGGATCAGCAGAATTGCGAAAAATGTTTTGCCTTCTCAACCATTTCTTGGCTTCAAACTCCCACATCTCGCGAACGGATTGACCTAACCCAAAAATTCCTGTTGCGTGTGAAAGTAGAAACTCGCCCGATTACAACGGTAGGTGTATTTTTTCCCTAGGCAATTCTGGTTAAGCGTTTGGAGCAGCAGAATTGCGAAAACTTTGTTGTCTTCTTAACCATATCTTAGCTTCAAACTCCCATATCTCGCGAACGGATTGACCTAACCCAAAAATTCCTATTGTAACTGAAAGTAGAAACTCGCCCGATTACAGCGATATGTGTATTTTTTCCCTAGGCCATTCTGGTTAAGCGTTTGAAGCAGTAGAATTGCGAAAAATTTTTTGCCGTCTCAACCATTTCTTGGCTTCAAACTCCCATATCTCGCGAACGGATTGACCAAACCCAAAAATTCCTATTGCATCTGAAAGTCGAAACTCGCCCGATTACAACGGTATGTGTATTTTTTCCCTAGGCCATTCTGGTTAAGCGTTTGGATCAGCAGAATTGCGAAAAATGTTTTGCCTTCTCAACCATTTCTTGGCTTCAATCTCCCATATCTCGCGAACGGATTGACCTAACCCAAAAATTCCTGTTGCGTCTGAAAGTAGAAACTCGCCCGATTACAAGGGTATGTGTATTTTTTCCCTAGGCCATTCTGGTTGAACGTTTGGAGCAGCAGAATTGAGAAAACTTTGTTGTCTTCTTAACCATTTCTTAGCTTCAAACTCCCATATCTCGCGAACGGATTGACCTAACCCAAAAATTCCTGTTGCATCTGAAAGTAGAAACTCGCCCGATTACAACGATATGTGTATTTTTTCCCTAGGCCATTCTGGTTAAGCGTTTGGAGCAGCAGAATTGCGAAAAATGTTTGCCTTGTCAACCATTTCTTGGCTTCAAACTCCCATATCTAGCGAACGGATTGACCTAACCCAAAAATTCCTATTGCATTTGCAAGTAGAAACTCGCCCGGTTACAACGGTATGTGTATTTTTTCCCTAGGCAATTCTGGTTAAGCGTTTGGAGCAGCAGAATTGCGAAAACTTTGTTGTCTTCTTAACCATATCTTAGCTTCAAACTCCCATATCTCGCGAAACGGATTGACCTAACCCAAAAATTCCTATTGTAACTGAAAGTAGAAACTCGCCCGATTACAACGGTATGTGTATTTTTTCCTAGGCCATTCTGGTTAAGCGTTTGAAGCAGCAGAATTGCGAAAAATTTTTTGCCTTCTCAACCATTTCTTGGCTTCAAACTCCCATATCTCGCGACGGTATGACCTAACCCAAAAATTCCTATTGCATTTGAAAGTAGAAACTCGCCCGATTACAACGGTACGTGTATTTTTTCCCTAGGCCATACTGGTCTAAGCGTTTGGATCAGCAGAATTGCGAAAATTGAAATGCCTTCTTAACCATTTCTTAGCTTCAAACTCCCATATCTCGCGAATGGATGGAGCTAACCAAAAATTCCTATTGCATCTGAAAGTAGAAACTCGCCCGATTACAACGGTTACGTGTAAGTTTCCCTAGGTCATTCTGGTTAAGCGATTGGAGCAGCAGAATTGCGAAAAATTTGTAGTCTTGTCAACCATTTCTTAGCTTCAAAGTCCCATATCTCGCGAACGGATTGACCAAACCAAAAATTCCTATTGCATCTGAAAGTCGAAACTCGCCCGATTACAACGGTATGTGTATTTTTTCCCTAGGCCATTCTGGTTAAAGCGTTTGGATCAGCAGAATTGCAAAAATGTTTTGCCTTCTCAACCATTTCTTGGCTTCAATCTCCCATATCTCGCGAACGGATTGACCTAACCCAAAAATTCCTGTTGCGTCTGAAAGTAGAAACTCGCCCGATTACAAGGGTATTTGTATTTTTTCCCTAGGCCATTCTGGTTGAACGTTTGGAGCAGCAGAATTGAGAAAACTTTGTTGTCTTCTTAACCATTTCTTAGCTTCAAACTCCCATATCTCGCGAACGGATTGACCTAACCCAAAAATTCCTATTGTAACTGAAAGTAGAAACTCGCCCGATTACAACGATATGTGTATTTTTTCCCTAGGCCATTCTGGTTAAGCGTTTGAAGCAGCAGAATTGCGAAAAATTTTTTGCCGTCTCAACCATTTCTTGGCTTCAAACTCCCATATCTCGCGAACGGATTGACCTAACCCAAAAATTCCTGTTGCATCTGAAAGTAGAAACCCGCCCGATTACAACGGTATGTGTGTTTTTTCCCTAGGCCATTCTGGTTAAGCGTTTCGAGCCGCAGAATTGCGAAAAAGTTGTTGTCTTCTCAACCATTTCTTGGCTTCAAACTCCCATATCTCGCGAACGGATTGACCTAACCCAAAAATTCCTGTGGCGTCTGAAAGTAGAAACTTGCCCGATTACAACGGTATGTGTATTTTTTCCCTAGGCCATTCTGGTTAAGCGTTTGGAGCAGCAGAATTGCGAAAAATGTTTGCCTTGTCAACCATTTCTTGGCTTCAAACTCCCATATCTAGCGAACGGATTGACCTAACCCAAAAATTCCTATTGCATTTGCAAGTAGAAACTCGCCCGGTTACAACGGTATGTGTATTTTTCCCCTAGGTAATTCTGGTTAAGCGATTGGAGCAACAGAATTGCGCAAAATTTGTTGTCTTGTCAACCATTTCTTAGCTTCAAAGTCCCATATCTCGCGAACGGATTTACCTAACCCAAAAATTCCTGTTGTAACTGAAAGTAGAAACTCGCCCGATTACAACGGTATGTGTATTTTTTCCCTAGGCTATTCTGGTTAAGCGTTTGAAGCAGCAGAATTGCGAAAAATTTTTTGCCTTCTCAACCATTTCTTGGCTTCAAACTCCCATATCTCGCGAACGGATTGACCTAACCCTAAAATTCCTATTGCATCTGAAAGTAGAAACTCGCCCGATTACAACGGTATGTGTATTCTTTCCCTAGGCCATTCTGGTTAAGCGTTTGAAGCAGCAGAATTGCGAAAAATTTTTTGCCTTCTCAACCATTTCTTGGCTTCAAACTCCCATATCTCGCGAACGGATTGACCTAACCCAAAAATTCCTATTGCATTTGAAAGTAGAAACTCGCCCGATTACAACGGTACGGGTATTTTTCCCCTAGGTCATTCTGGTTAAGCGATTGGAACAACAGAATTGCGAAAAATTTGTTGTCTTGTCAACCATTTCTTAGCTTCAAACTCCCATATCTTGCGAACGGATTGACCTAACCCAAAAATTCCTATTGCATTTGAAAGTAGAAACTCGCCCGATTACAACGGTACGCGTATTTTTCACCTAGGTCATTCTGGTTAAGCGATTGGAGCAACAGAATAGCGAAAAATTTGTTGTCTTGTCAACCATTTCTTAGCTTCAAAGTCCCATATCTCGCGAACGGATTGACCTAACCCAAAAATTCCTATTGCATCTGAAATTAGAAACTCGCCCGATTGCAACGGTATGTGTATTTTTTCCCTAGGCCATTCTGGTTAAGCGTTTGGAGCAGCAGAATTGCGAAAAATTGTTTGCCTTCTAATCCATTTCTCGGCTTCAAACTCCCACATCTCGCGAACGGATTGACCTAACCCAAAAATTCCTGATGCGTGTGAAAGTAGAAACTCGCCCGATTACAACGGTATGTGTATTTTTCCCTAGGCCATTCTGGTTAAGCGTTTGGATCAGCAGAATTGCGAAAAATTGTATGCCTTCTCAACGATTTTTTGGCTTCAAACCCCCATATCTCGCGAACGGATTGACCAAACCCAAAAATTCCTGTTGCGTCTGAAAGTAGAAACTCGCCCGATTACAACGGTATGTGTGTTTCTTCCCCAGGCCATTCTGGTTAAGCGTTTGGAGCAGCAGAAGTGCGAAAAATTTGTTGTCTTCTCAATCATTTCTTAGCTTCAAACTCCCATAGCTCGCGAACGGATTGACCTAACCCAAAAATTCCTGTTGCATCTGAAAGTGGAAACTCGCCCGATTACAACGGTATGTGTATTTTTTCCTTAGGCCATTCTGGTTAAGCGTTTGGTGCAGCAGAATTGTGAAAAATTTTTTGCCTTCTCAACCATTTCTTGTCTTCAAACTCCCATATCTCGCGAACGGATTGACCTAACCCAAAAATTTCTATTGCTTCTGAAAGTAGAAACTCCCCCGATTACAATCGTATGTGTATTTTTTCCCTATGCCATTCTGGTTAAGCGTTTGGAGGAGCAGAATTGCGAAAAACTTTTTGCCTCCTCAACCATTTCTTGGCTTCAAACGCCCATATCTCGCGAACGGATTGACCTGACCCAAAAATTCCTGTTGCGTCTGAAAGTAGAAACTCGCCCGATAACAAAGGTATGTGTATTTTTTCCCTAGGCCATTCTGGTTAAGCGTTTGGATCAGCAGAATTGCGAAAAATGTTTTGCCTTCTCAACCATTTCTTGGCTTCAAACTCCCATATCTTGCGAACGGATTTACATAACCCAAAAATTCCTATTGTAACTGAAAGTAGAAACTCGCCCGATTACAACGGTATGTGTATTTTTTCCCTAGGTCATTCTGGTTAAGCGATTGGAGCAGCAGAATTGCGAAAAATTTGTTGTCTTGTCAACCATTTCTTAGCTTCAAAGTCCCATATCTCGCGAACGCATTGACCTAACCCAAAAATTTCTATTGTATCTGAAAGTAGAAACACGCCCGATTACAACGGCATGTGTGTTTTTTCCCTAGGTCGTTCTGGTTAAGCGATTGGAGCAGCAGAATTGCGAAAAATTTGTTGTCTTGTCAACCATTTCTTAGCTTCAAAGTCCCATATCTCGCGAACGCATTGACCTAACCCAAAAATTCTTATTGTAACTGAAAGTAGAAGCTCGCCCGATTACAACGGTATGTATATTTTTTCCCTAGGCCACTCTGGTTAAGCATTTGAAGCAGCAGAATTGCGAAAAAATTTTTGCCGTCTCAACCATTTCTTGGCTTCAAACTCCCATATCTCGCGAACGGATTGACCTAACCCAAAAATTCCTGTTGCGTCTGAAAGTAGAAACTCGCCCGATTACAACGGTACGTGTATTTTTCCCCTAGGTCATTCTGGTCAAGCGATTGGAGCAGCAGAAGTGCGAAAAATTTTTTGCCTTCTCAACCATTTCTTGGCTTCAAACTCCCATATCTCGCGAACGGATTGACCTAACCCAAAAATTCCTATTGCATCTGAAAGTAGAAACTCGCCCGAATACAACGGTATGTGTATTTTTTCCCTAGGCCATCCTGGTTAAGCGTTTGGAGCAGCAGAATTGCGAAAAATTATTTGCCTTCTCAACCATTCCTTGTCTTCAAACTCCCATATCTAGCGAACGGATTGACCTAACCCAAAAATTCCTATTGCATTTGAAAGTTGAAACTCGCCCGATTACAACGGTACGTGTATTTTTCCCCTAGGCCATTCTGGTTTAGCGTTTGGAGCAGCAGAAGTGCGAAAAATTTGTTGTCTTCTCAACCATTTCTTGGCTTCAATCTCCCATATCTCCCGAACGGATTGACCTAACCCAAAAATTCCTATTGCATTTGAAAGTAGAGACTCGCCCGATTGCAACGGTACGTGTATTTTCCCTAGGTCATTCTGGTTAAGCGATTGGAGCAGCAGAATTGTTAAAAATTTTTTGCCTTCTCTACCATTTCTTGGCTTCAAACTCCCATATCTCCCGAACGGATTGACCTAACCCAAAAATTCCTATAGCATCTGAAAATAGAAACTCGCCCGATTACAACGGTATGTGTATTTTTCCCCTAGGCCTTTCTGGTTAAGCGATTGGAGCAGCAGAAGTGGGAAAAATTTGTTGTCTTGTCAACCATTTCTTAGCTTCAAAGTCCCATATTTCGCGAACGGATTGACCTAACCCAAAAAGTCCTATTGTGACTGAAAGTGGAAACTCGCCCGATTACAACGGTATGTGTATTTTTTCCCTAGGCCATTCTGGTTAAGCATTTGCAGCACCAGAATTGCGAAAAATTTTTTGCCTTCTAAACCATTTCTTGGCTTCAAACTGCCATATCTCGCGAACGGATTGACCTAATCCAAAAATTCCTATTGCATCTGAAAGTACAAACTCGCCCGCCTACAGCGGTATGTGTATTTTTTCCCTAGGCCATTCTGGTTAAGCGTTTGGATCAGCAGAATTGCGAAAAATTGTATGCCTTCGCAACCATTTCTTGGCACCAAACTCCCATATCTCGCGAACGGATTGACCTAACCCAAAAGTTCCTGTTGCGTGTGAAAGTAGAAACTCGCCCGATTACAGCGGTATGTGTATTTTTTCCCTAGGACATTCTGGTTAAGCGTTTGGATCAGCAGAATTGCGAAAAATTGTATGCCTTCGCAACCATTTCTTGGCATCAAACTCCCATATCTCGCGAACGGATTGACCTAACCCAAAAATTCCTGTTGCCTGTGAAAGTAGAAACTCGCCCGATTACAACGGTATGTGTAATTTTTCCCTAGGCCATTCTGGTTAAGCGTTTGAAGCAGCAGAAGTGCGAAAAATTTGTTTTCTTCTAAACAATTTCTTGGCTTCAAACTCCCATATCTCACGAACGGATTGACCTAACCCAAAAATTCCTGTTGCATCTGAAAGTAGAAACTCGCCCGATTACAACGGTATTTGCATTTTTTCCCTAGGCCATTCTGGTTAAGCGATTGGAGAAGCAGAAGTGCGACAAATTTTTTGCCTTCTCAACCATTTCTTGGCTTCAAACTCCCATATCTCGCGAACGGATTGCCCTAACCCAAAAATTCCTATTGCATCTGAAAGTAGAAACTCGCCCGAATACAACGGTATGTGTATTTTTTCCCTAGGCCATTCTGGTTAAGCGTTTGGATCAGCAGAATTGGGAAAAATTGTATGCCTTCTCAACGATTTTTTGGCTTCAAACCCCCATATCTCGCGAACGGATTGACCAAACCCAAAAATTCCTGTTGCGTCTGAAAGTAGAAACTCGCCCGATTACAACGGTATGTGTGTTTCTTCCCCAGGCCATTCTGGTTAAGCGTTTGGAGCAGCAGAAGTGCGAAAAATTTGTTGTCTTCTCAATCATTTCTTAGCTTCAAACTCCCATAGCTCGCGAACGGATTGACCTAACCCAAAAATTCCTGTTGCATCTGAAAGTGGAAACTCGCCCGATTACAACGGTATGTGTATTTTTTCCTTAGGCCATTCTGGTTAAGCGTTTGGTGCAGCAGAATTGTGAAAAATTTTTTGCCTTCTCAACCATTTCTTGTCTTCAAACTCCCATATCTCGCGAACGGATTGACCTAACCCAAAAATTTCTATTGCTTCTGAAAGTAGAAACTCCCCCGATTACAATCGTATGTGTATTTTTTCCCTATGCCATTCTGGTTAAGCGTTTGGAGGAGCAGAATTGCGAAAAACTTTTTGCCTCCTCAACCATTTCTTGGCTTCAAACGCCCATATCTCGCGAACGGATTGACCTGACCCAAAAATTCCTGTTGCGTCTGAAAGTAGAAACTCGCCCGATTACAAAGGTATGTGTATTTTTTCCCTAGGCCATTCTGGTTAAGCGTTTGGATCAGCAGAATTGCGAAAAATGTTTTGCCTTCTCAACCATTTCTTGGCTTCAAACTCCCATATCTTGCGAACGGATTTACATAACCCAAAAATTCCTATTGTAACTGAAAGTAGAAACTCGCCCGATTACAACGGTATGTGTATTTTTTCCCTAGGTCATTCTGGTTAAGCGATTGGAGCAGCAGAATTGCGAAAAATTTGTTGTCTTGTCAACCATTTCTTAGCTTCAAAGTCCCATATCTCGCGAACGCATTGACCTAACCCAAAAATTTCTATTGTATCTGAAAGTAGAAACACGCCCGATTACAACGGCATGTGTGTTTTTTCCCTAGGTCGTTCTGGTTAAGCGATTGGAGCAGCAGAATTGCGAAAAATTTGTTGTCTTGTCAACCATTTCTTAGCTTCAAAGTCCCATATCTCGCGAACGCATTGACCTAACCCAAAAATTCTTATTGTAACTGAAAGTAGAAGCTCGCCCGATTACAACGGTATGTATATTTTTTCCCTAGGCCACTCTGGTTAAGCATTTGAAGCAGCAGAATTGCGAAAAAATTTTTGCCGTCTCAACCATTTCTTGGCTTCAAACTCCCATATCTCGCGAACGGATTGACCTAACCCAAAAATTCCTGTTGCGTCTGAAAGTAGAAACTCGCCCGATTACAACGGTACGTGTATTTTTCCCCTAGGTCATTCTGGTCAAGCGATTGGAGCAGCAGAAGTGCGAAAAATTTTTTGCCTTCTCAACCATTTCTTGGCTTCAAACTCCCATATCTCGCGAACGGATTGACCTAACCCAAAAATTCCTATTGCATCTGAAAGTAGAAACTCGCCCGAATACAACGGTATGTGTATTTTTTCCCTAGGCCATCCTGGTTAAGCGTTTGGAGCAGCAGAATTGCGAAAAATTATTTGCCTTCTCAACCATTCCTTGTCTTCAAACTCCCATATCTAGCGAACGGATTGACCTAACCCAAAAATTCCTATTGCATTTGAAAGTTGAAACTCGCCCGATTACAACGGTACGTGTATTTTTCCCCTAGGCCATTCTGGTTTAGCGTTTGGAGCAGCAGAAGTGCGAAAAATTTGTTGTCTTCTCAACCATTTCTTGGCTTCAATCTCCCATATCTCCCGAACGGATTGACCTAACCCAAAAATTCCTATTGCATTTGAAAGTAGAGACTCGCCCGATTGCAACGGTACGTGTATTTTCCCTAGGTCATTCTGGTTAAGCGATTGGAGCAGCAGAATTGTTAAAAATTTTTTGCCTTCTCTACCATTTCTTGGCTTCAAACTCCCATATCTCCCGAACGGATTGACCTAACCCAAAAATTCCTATAGCATCTGAAAATAGAAACTCGCCAGATTACAACGGTATGTGTATTTTTCCCCTAGGCCTTTCTGGTTAAGCGATTGGAGCAGCAGAAGTGGGAAAAATTTGTTGTCTTGTCAACCATTTCTTAGCTTCAAAGTCCCATATTTCGCGAACGGATTGACCTAACCCAAAAAGTCCTATTGTGACTGAAAGTGGAAACTCGCCCGATTACAACGGTATGTGTATTTTTTCCCTAGGCCATTCTGGTTAAGCATTTGCAGCACCAGAATTGCGAAAAATTTTTTGCCTTCTAAACCATTTCTTGGCTTCAAACTGCCATATCTCGCGAACGGATTGACCTAATCCAAAAATTCCTATTGCATCTGAAAGTACAAACTCGCCCGCCTACAGCGGTATGTGTATTTTTTCCCTAGGCCATTCTGGTTAAGCGTTTGGATCAGCAGAATTGCGAAAAATTGTATGCCTTCGCAACCATTTCTTGGCACCAAACTCCCATATCTCGCGAACGGATTGACCTAACCCAAAAGTTCCTGTTGCGTGTGAAAGTAGAAACTCGCCCGATTACAGCGGTATGTGTATTTTTTCCCTAGGACATTCTGGTTAAGCGTTTGGATCAGCAGAATTGCGAAAAATTGTATGCCTTCGCAACCATTTCTTGGCATCAAACTCCCATATCTCGCGAACGGATTGACCTAACCCAAAAATTCCTGTTGCCTGTGAAAGTAGAAACTCGCCCGATTACAACGGTATGTGTAATTTTTCCCTAGGCCATTCTGGTTAAGCGTTTGAAGCAGCAGAAGTGCGAAAAATTTGTTTTCTTCTTAACAATTTCTTGGCTTCAAACTCCCATATCTCACGAACGGATTGACCTAACCCAAAAATTCCTGTTGCATCTGAAAGTAGAAACTCGCCCGATTACAACGGTATTTGCATTTTTTCCCTAGGCCATTCTGGTTAAGCGATTGGAGAAGCAGAAGTGCGACAAATTTTTTGCCTTCTCAACCATTTCTTGGCTTCAAACTCCCATATCTCGCGAACGGATTGCCCTAACCCAAAAATTCCTATTGCATCTGAAAGTAGAAACTCGCCCGAATACAACGGTATGTGTATTTTTTCCCTAGGCCATTCTGGTTAAGCGTTTGGAGCAGCAGAATTGCGAAAAATTATTTGCCTTCTCAACCATTCCTTGTCTTCAAACTCCCATATCTAGAGAACGGATTGACCTAACCCAAAAATTCCTATTGCATTTGAAGGTAGACACTCGCCCGATTACAACGGTACGTGTATTTTTCCCCTAGGCCATTCTGGTTAAGCGATTGGAGCAGCAGAAGTGCGAAAAATTTGTTGTCTTCTCAATCATTTCTTAGCTTCAAACTCCCATAGCTCGCGAACGGATTGACCTAACCCAAAAATTCCTGTTGCATCTGAAAGTGGAAACTCGCCCGATTACAACGGTATGTGTATTTTTTCCTTAGGCCATTCTGGTTAAGCGTTTGGTGCAGCAGAATTGTGAAAAATTTTTTGCCTTCTCAACCATTTCTTGTCTTCAAACTCCCATATCTCGCGAACGGATTGACCTAACCCAAAAATTCCTGTTGCATCTGAAAGTGGAAACTCGCCCGATTACAACGGTATGTGTATTTTTTCCTTAGGCCATTCTGGTTAAGCGTTTGGTGCAGCAGAATTGTGAAAAATTTTTTGCCTTCTCAACCATTTCTTAGCTTCAAGGTCCCGTATATCGCGAACGGATTGACCAAACCCAAAAATTCCAGCTGCGTCTGAAAGTAGAAACTCGCCCCATTACAACGGTATGCGTGTTTTTTCCCAAGGCCATTCTGGTTAAGCGTTTGGAGCAGCAGAATTGCGAAAAATGTTTTGCCTTCTCAACCATTTCTTGGCTTCAAACTCCCATATCTCGCGAACGGGTTGACCTAACCCAAAAATTCCTATTGTAACTGAAAGTAGAAACTCGCCCGATTACAACGGTATGTGTATTTTTTCCCTAGGTCATTCTGGTTAAGCGATTGGAGCAGCAGAATTGCGAAAAATTTGTTGTCTTGTCAACCATTTCTTAGCTTCAAAGTCCCATATCTCGCGAACGGATCGACCTAACCCAAAAATTCCTGTTGCATTTGAAAGTAGAAACTCGCCCGATGACAACCTTATGTGTATTTCTTCCCTAGGCCATTCTGGTTAAGCGTTTGAAGCAGCAGAATTGCGAAAAATTTGTTGTCTTGTCAACCATTTCTTAGCTTCAAAGTCCCATATCTCGCGAACGCATTGACCTAACCCAAAAATTCTTATTGTAACTGAAAGTAGAAGCTCGCCCGATTACAACGGTATGTATATTTTTTCCCTAGGCCACTCTGGTTAAGCATTTGAAGCAGCAGAATTGCGAAAAAATTTTTGCCGTCTCAACCATTTCTTGGCTTCAAACTCCCATATCTCGCGAACGGATTGACCTAACCCAAAAATTCCTGTTGCGTCTGAAAGTAGAAACTCGCCCGATTACAACGGTACGTGTATTTTTCCCCTAGGTCATTCTGGTCAAGCGATTGGAGCAGCAGAAGTGCGAAAAATTTTTTGCCTTCTCAACCATTTCTTGGCTTCAAACTCCCATATCTCGCGAACGGATTGACCTAACCCAAAAATTCCTATTGCATCTGAAAGTAGAAACTCGCCCGAATACAACGGTATGTGTATTTTTTCCCTAGGCCATTCTGGTTAAGCGTTTGGAGCAGCAGAATTGCGAAAAATTATTTGCCTTCTCAACCATTCCTTGTCTTCAAACTCCCATATCTAGCGAACGGATTGACCTAACCCAAAAATTCCTATTGCATTTGAAAGTTGAAACTCGCCCGATTACAACGGTACGTGTATTTTTCCCCTAGGCCATTCTGGTTTAGCGTTTGGAGCAGCAGAAGTGCGAAAAATTTGTTGTCTTCTCAACCATTTCTTGGCTTCAATCTCCCATATCTCCCGAACGGATTGACCTAACCCAAAAATTCCTATTGCATTTGAAAGTAGAGACTCGCCCGATTGCAACGGTACGTGTATTTTCCCTAGGTCATTCTGGTTAAGCGATTGGAGCAGCAGAATTGTTAAAAATTTTTTGCCTTCTCTACCATTTCTTGGCTTCAAACTCCCATATCTCCCGAACGGATTGACCTAACCCAAAAATTCCTATAGCATCTGAAAATAGAAACTCGCCCGATTACAACGGTATGTGTATTTTTCCCCTAGGCCTTTCTGGTTAAGCGATTGGAGCAGCAGAAGTGGGAAAAATTTGTTGTCTTGTCAACCATTTCTTAGCTTCAAAGTCCCATATTTCGCGAACGGATTGACCTAACCCAAAAAGTCCTATTGTCACTGAAAGTGGAAACTCGCCCGATTACAACGGTATGTGTATTTTTTCCCTAGGCCATTCTGGTTAAGCACTTGCAGCACCAGAATTGCGAAAAATTTTTTGCCTTCTAAACCATTTCTTGGCTTCAAACTGCCATATCTCGCGAACGGATTGACCTAATCCAAAAATTCCTATTGCATCTGAAAGTACAAACTCGCCCGCCTACAGCGGTATGTGTATTTTTTCCCTAGGCCATTCTGGTTAAGCGTTTGGATCAGCAGAATTGCGAAAAATTGTATGCCTTCGCAACCATTTCTTGGCACCAAACTCCCATATCTCGCGAACGGATTGACCTAACCCAAAAATTCCTGTTGCGTGTGAAAGTAGAAACTCGCCCGATTACAGCGGTATGTGTATTTTTTCCCTAGGACATTCTGGTTAAGCGTTTGGATCAGCAGAATTGCGAAAAATTGTATGCCTTCGCAACCATTTCTTGGCATCAAACTCCCATATCTCGCGAACGGATTGACCTAACCCAAAAATTCCTGTTGCCTGTGAAAGTAGAAACTCGCCCGATTACAACGGTATGTGTAATTTTTCCCTAGGCCATTCTGGTTAAGCGTTTGAAGCAGCAGAAGTGCGAAAAATTTGTTTTCTTCTTAACAATTTCTTGGCTTCAAACTCCCATATCTCACGAACGGATTGACCTAACCCAAAAATTCCTGTTGCATCTGAAAGTAGAAACTCGCCCGATTACAACGGTATTTGCATTTTTTCCCTAGGCCATTCTGGTTAAGCGATTGGAGAAGCAGAAGTGCGACAAATTTTTTGCCTTCTCAACCATTTCTTGGCTTCAAACTCCCATATCTCGCGAACGGATTGCCCTAACCCAAAAATTCCTATTGCATCTGAAAGTAGAAACTCGCCCGAATACAACGGTATGTGTATTTTTTCCCTAGGCCATTCTGGTTAAGCGTTTGGAGCAGCAGAATTGCGAAAAATTATTTGCCTTCTCAACCATTCCTTGTCTTCAAACTCCCATATCTAGAGAACGGATTGACCTAACCCAAAAATTCCTATTGCATTTGAAGGTAGACACTCGCCCGATTACAACGGTACGTGTATTTTTCCCCTAGGCCATTCTGGTTAAGCGTTTGGATCAGCAGAATTGCGAAAAATGTTTTGCCTTCTCAACCATTTCTTGGCTTCAAACTCCCATATCTCGCGAACGGATTGACCTAATCCAAAAATTCCTATTGGATCTGAAAGTAGAAACACGCCCGATTACAACGGTATGTGCATTTTTTCCCTAGCCCATTCTGGTTAAGCGTTTGGAGCAGCCGAATTGCGAAAAACTTTTTGTCTTCTAATCCATTTCTCGGCTTCAAACTGTCATATCTCGCGAACGGATTGACGTAACCCAAAAACTCCTATTGCATCTGAAAGTAGAAACTCGCCCGCCTACAGCGGTATGTGTATTTTGTCCCCAGGCCATTCTGGTTAATCGTTTGGATCAGCAGAATTGCGAAAAATGTTTTGCCTTCTCAACCATTTCTTGGCTTCAAACTCCCATATCTCGCAAACGGATTGACCTAACCCAAAAATTCCTATTGCATCTGAAAGTAGACACTCGCCCGCCTACAGCGGTATGTGTATTTTTTCCCCAGGCCAATCTGGTTAAGCGTTTGGATCAGCAGAATTGCGAAAAATTGTATGCCTTCTCAACCATTTCTTGGCTTCAAACTCCCATATCTCGCAAACGGATTGACCTAACCCAAAAATTGCTATTGCATCTGAAAGTAGAAACTCGCCCGCCTACAGCGGTATGTGTATTTTGTCCCCAGGCCATTCTGGTTAATCGTTTGGATCAGCAGAATTGCGAAAAATGTTTTGCCTTCTCAACCATTTCTTGGCTTCAAACTCCCATATCTCGCAAACGGATTGACCTAACCCAAAAATTCCTATTGCATCTGAAAGTAGAAACTCGCCCGCCTACAGCGGTATGTGTATTTTGTCCCCAGGCCATTCTGGTTAATCGTTTGGAGCAGCCGAATTGCGAAAAATTTTTTGTCTTCTAATCCATTTCTCGGCTTCAAACTGGCATATCTCGCGAACGGATTGACCTAACCCAAAAACTCCTATTGCATCTGAAAGTAGAATCTCGCCCGCCTACAGCGGTATGTGTATTTTGTCCCCAGGCCATTCTGGTTAACCGTTTGGATCAGCAGAATTGCGAAAAATGTTTTGCCTTCTCAACCATTTCTTGGCTTCAAACTCCCATATCTCGCAAACGGATTGACCTAACCCAAAAATTCCTATTGCATCTGAAAGTAGTGACTCGCCCGCCTACAGCGGTATGTGTATTTTTTCCCCAGGCCAATCTGGTTAAGCGTTTGGATCAGCAGAATTGCGAAAAATTGTATGCCTTCTCAACCATTTCTTGGCTTCAAACTCCCATATCTCGCAAACGGATTGACCTAACCCAAAAATTCCTATTGCATCTGAAAGTAGAAACTCGCCCGCCTACAGCGGTATGTGTATTTTGTCCCCAGGCCATTCTGTTTAATCGTTTGGATCAGCAGAATTGCGAAAACTTTGTTGTCTTCTTAACCATTTCTTAGATTCAAACTCCCATATCTTGCGAACGGATTGACCTAACCCAAAAATTCATATTGCATCTGAAAGTAGAAACTCGCCCGATTACAACGGTATGTGTATTTTTTCCCAAGGCCATTCTGGTTAAGCGTTTGGATCAGCAGAATTGCGAAAAATTGTATGCCTTCTCAACCATTTTTTGGCTTCAAACTCCCATATCTCGCGAACGGATTGACCTAACCCAAAAATTCCTGTTGCGTCTGAAAGTAGGAACTCGCCCGATTACAACGGTATGTGTATATCTTCCCCAGGCCATTCTGGTTAAGCGTTTGGAGCAGCAGAAGTGCGAAAACTTTGTTGTCTTCTTAACCATTTCTTAGATTCAAACTCCCATATCTTGCGAACGGATTGACCTAACCCAAAAATTCCTATTGCATCTGAAAGTAGAAACTCGCCCGAATACAACTGTATGTGTATTTTTTCCCTAGGCCATTCTGGTTAAGCGTTTGGAGCAGCAGAATTGCGAAAAATTATTTGCCTTCTCAACGATTCCTTGTCTTCAAACTCCCATATCTAGAGAACGGATTGACCTAACCCAAAAATTCCTATTGCATTTGAAGGTAGACACTCGCCCGATTACAACGGTACGTGTATTTTTCCCCTAGGCTATTCTGGTTAAGCGATTGGAGCAGCAGAAGTGCGAAAAATTTGTTGTCTTGTCAACCATTTCTTAGCTTCAAACTCCAAATATCTCCCGAACGGATTGACCTAACCCAAAAATTCCTATAGCATCTGAAAATAGAAACTCGCCCGATTACAACGGTATGTGCATTTTTCCCCTAGGCCATTCTGGTTAAGCGATTGGAGCAGCAGAAGTGGGAAAAATTTGTTGTCTTGTCAACCATTTCTTAGCTTCAAAGTCCCATATCTCGCGAACGGATTGTCCAAACCCAAAAATTCCTGCTGCGTCTGAAAATAGAAACTCGCCCGATTGCAACGGTATGCGTGTTTTTTCCCTAGGCCATTCTGGTTAAGCGTTTGGAGCAGCAGAAGTGCGAAAACATTGTTGTCTTCTTAACCATTTCTTAGCTTCAAACTACCACATCTCGCGAACGGATTGACCTAACCCAAAAATTCCTATTGCATTTGAAAGTAGAAACTCGCCCGATTACAACGGTACGTGTATTTTTTCCCTAGGCCATTCTGGTTAAGCGTTTGGATCAGCAGAATTGCGAAAAATGTTTTGCCTTCTCAACCATTTCTTGGCTTCAAACTCCCATATCTCGCGAACGGATTGACCTAATCCAAAAATTCCTATTGGATCTGAAAGTAGAAACACGCCCGATTACAACGGTATGTGCATTTTTTCCCTAGCCCGTTCTGGTTAAGCGTTTGGAGCAGCCGAATTGCGAAAAATTTTTTGTCTTCTAATCCATTTCTCGGCTTCAAACTGTCATATCTCGCGAACGGATTGACCTAACCCAAAAACTCCTATTGCATCTGAAAGTAGAAACTCGCCCGCCTACAGCGGTATGTGTATTTTGTCCTCAGGCCATTCTGGTTAATCGTTTGGATCAGCAGAATTGCGAAAAGTGTTTTGCCTTCTCAACCATTTCTTGGCTTCAAACTCCCATATCTCGCAAACGGATTGACCTAACCCAAAAATTCCTATTGTATCTGAAAGTAGACACTCGCCCGCCTACAGCGGTATGTGTATTTTTTCCCCAGGCCAATCTGGTTAAGCGTTTGGATCAGCAGAATTGCGAAAAATTGTATGCCTTCTCAACCATTTCTTGGCTTCAAACTCCCATATCTCGCAAACGGATTGACCTAACCCAAAAATTGCTATTGCATCTGAAAGTAGAAACTCGCCCGCCTACAGCGATATGTGTATTTTGTCCCCAGGCCATTCTGGTTAATCGTTTGGATCAGCAGAATTGCGAAAAATGTTTTGCCTTCTCAACCATTTCTTGGCTTCAAACTCCCATATCTCGCAAACGGATTGACCTAACCCAAAAATTCCTATTGCATCTGAAAGTAGAAACTCGCCCGCCTACAGCGGTATGTGTATTTTGTCCCCAGGCCATTCTGGTTAATCGTTTGGAGCAGCCGAATTGCGAAAAATTTTTTGTCTTCTAATCCATTTCTCGGCTTCAAACTGTCATATCTCGCGAACGGATTGACCTAACCCAAAAACTCCGATTGCATCTGAAAGTAGAATCTCGCCCGCCTACAGCGGTATGTGTATTTTGTCCCCAGGCCATTCTGGTTAATCGTTTGGATCAGCAGAATTGCGAAAAATGTTTTGCCATCTCAACCATTTCTTGGCTTCAAACTCCCATATCTCGCAAACGGATTGACCTAACCCAAAAATTCCTATTGCATCTGAAAGTAGACACTCGCCCGCCTACAGCGGTATGTGTATTTTCTCCCCAGGCCAATCTGGTTAAGCGTTTGGATAAGCAGAATTGCGAAAAATTGTATGCCTTCTCAACCATTTCTTGGCTTCAAACTCCCATATCTCGCAAACGGATTGACCTAACCCAAAAATTCCTATTGCATCTGAAAGTAGAAACTCGCCCGCCTACAGCGGTATGTGTATTTTGTCCCCAGGCCAATCTGGTTAAGCGTTTGGATCAGCAGAATTGCGAAAAATTGTATGCCTTCTCAACCATTTCTTGGCTTCAAACTCCCATATCTCGCAAACGGATTGACCTAACCCAAAAATTGCTATTGCATCTGAAAGTAGAAACTCGCCCGCCTACAGCGGTATGTGTATTTTGTCCCCAGGCCATTCTGGTTAATCGTTTGGATCAGCAGAATTGCGAAAAATGTTTTGCCTTCTCAACCATTTCTTGGCTTCAAACTCCCATATCTCGCAAACGGATTGACCTAACCCAAAAATTCCTATTGCATCTGAAAGTAGAAACTCGCCCGCCTACAGCGGTATGTGTATTTTGTCCCCAGGCCATTCTGGTTAATCGTTTGGAGCAGCCGAATTGCGAAAAATTTTTTGTCTTCTAATCCATTTCTCGGCTTCAAACTGTCATATCTCGCGAACGGATTGACCTAACCCAAAAACTCCTATTGCATCTGAAAGTAGAATCTCGCCCGCCTACAGCGGTATGTGTATTTTGTCCCCAGGCCATTCTGTTTAATCGTTTGTATCAGCAGAATTGCGAAAACTTTGTTGTCTTCTTAACCATTTCTTAGATTCAAACTCCCATATCTTGCGAACGGATTGACCTAACCCAAAAATTCCTATTGCATCTGAAAGTAGAAACTCGCACGATTACAACGGTATGTGTATTTTTTCCCAAGGCCATTCTGGTTAAGCGTTTGGATCAGCAGAATTGCGAAAAATTGTATGCCTTCTCAACCATTTTTTGGCTTCAAACTCCCATATCTCGCGAACGGATTGACCTAACCCAAAAATTCCTGTTGCGTCTGAAAGTAGGAACTCGCCCGATTACAACGGTATGTGTATATCTTCCCCAGGCCATTCTGGTTAAGCGTTTGGAGCAGCAGAAGTGCGAAAACTTTGTTGTCTTCTTAACCATTTCTTAGATTCAAACTCCCATATCTTGCGAACGGATTGACCTAACCCAAAAATTCCTATTGCATCTGAAAGTAGAAACTCGCCCGAATACAACGGTATGTGTATTTTTTCCCTAGGCCATTCTGGTTAAGCGTTTGGAGCAGCAGAATTGCGAAAAATTATTTGCCTTCTCAACGATTCCTTGTCTTCAAACTCCCATATCTAGAGAACGGATTGACCTAACCCAAAAATTCCTATTGCATTTGAAGGTAGACACTCGCCCGATTACAACGGTACGTGTATTTTTCCCCTAGGCTATTCTGGTTAAGCGATTGGATCAGCAGAATTGCGAAAAATTGTATGCCTTCTCAACCATTTCTTGGCTTCAAACTCCCATATCTCGCAAACGGATTGACCTAACCCAAAAATTGCTATTGCATCTGAAAGTAGAAACTCGCCCGCCTACAGCGATATGTGTATTTTGCCCCCAGGCCATTCTGGTTAATCGTTTGGATCAGCAGAATTGCGAAAAATGTTTTGCCTTCTCAACCATTTCTTGGCTTCAAACTCCCATATCTCGCAAACGGATTGACCTAACCCAAAAATTCCTATTGCATCTGAAAGTAGAAACTCGCCCGCCTACAGCGGTATGTGTATTTTGTCCCCAGGCCATTCTGGTTAATCGTTTGGAGCAGCCGAATTGCGAAAAATTTTTTGTCTTCTAATCCATTTCTCGGCTTCAAACTGTCATATCTCGCGAACGGATTGACCTAACCCAAAAACTCCGATTGCATCTGAAAGTAGAATCTCGCCCGCCTACAGCGGTATGTGTATTTTGTCCCCAGGCCATTCTGGTTAATCGTTTGGATCAGCAGAATTGCGAAAAATGTTTTGCCATCTCAACCATTTCTTGGCTTCAAACTCCCATATCTCGCAAACGGATTGACCTAACCCAAAAATTCCTATTGCATCTGAAAGTAGACACTCGCCCGCCTACAGCGGTATGTGTATTTTCTCCCCAGGCCAATCTGGTTAAGCGTTTGGATAAGCAGAATTGCGAAAAATTGTATGCCTTCTCAACCATTTCTTGGCTTCAAACTCCCATATCTCGCAAACGGATTGACCTAACCCAAAAATTCCTATTGCATCTGAAAGTAGAAACTCGCCCGCCTACAGCGGTATGTGTATTTTGTCCCCAGGCCAATCTGGTTAAGCGTTTGGATCAGCAGAATTGCGAAAAATTGTATGCCTTCTCAACCATTTCTTGGCTTCAAACTCCCATATCTCGCAAACGGATTGACCTAACCCAAAAATTGCTATTGCATCTGAAAGTAGAAACTCGCCCGCCTACAGCGGTATGTGTATTTTGTCCCCAGGCCATTCTGGTTAATCGTTTGGATCAGCAGAATTGCGAAAAATGTTTTGCCTTCTCAACCATTTCTTGGCTTCAAACTCCCATATCTCGCAAACGGATTGACCTAACCCAAAAATTCCTATTGCATCTGAAAGTAGAAACTCGCCCGCCTACAGCGGTATGTGTATTTTGTCCCCAGGCCATTCTGGTTAATCGTTTGGAGCAGCCGAATTGCGAAAAATTTTTTGTCTTCTAATCCATTTCTCGGCTTCAAACTGTCATATCTCGCGAACGGATTGACCTAACCCAAAAACTCCTATTGCATCTGAAAGTAGAATCTCGCCCGCCTACAGCGGTATGTGTATTTTGTCCCCAGGCCATTCTGGTTAATCGTTTGGATCAGCAGAATTGCGAAAAATGTTTTGCCTTCTCAACCATTTCTTGGCTTCAAACTCCCATATCTCGCAAACGGATTGACCTAACCCAAAAATTCCTATTGCATCTGAAAGTAGACACTCGCCCGCCTACAGCGGTATGTGTATTTTTTCCCCAGGCCAATCTGGTTAAGCGTTTGGATCAGCAGAATTGCGAAAAATTGTATGCCTTCTCAACCATTTCTTGGCTTCAATCTCCCATATCTCGCAAACGGATTGACCTAACCCAAAAATTCCTATTGCATCTGAAAGTAGAAACTCGCCCGCCTACAGCGGTATGTGTATTTTGTCCCCAGGCCATTCTGTTTAATCGTTTGGATCAACAGAATTGCGAAAAATGTTTTGCCTTCTCAACCATTTCTTGGCTTCAAACTCCCATATCTCGCAAACGGATTGACCTAACCCAAAAATTCCTATTGCATCTGAAAGTAGAAACTCGCCCGCCTACAGCGGTAGGTGTATTTTGTCCCTAGGCCATTCTGGTTAAGCGTTTGGAGCAGCAGAAGTGCGAAAACTTTGTTGTCTTCTTAACCATTTCTTAGATTCAAACTCCCATATCTTGCGAACGGATTGACCTAACCCAAAAATTCCTATTGCATCTGAAAGTAGAAACTCGCCCGATTACAACGGTATGTGTATTTTTTCCCAAGGCCATTCTGGTTAAGCGGTTGGATCAGTAGAATTGCGAAAAATTGTATGCCTTCTCAACCATTTTTTGGCTTCAAACTCCCATATCTCGCGAACGGATTGACCTAACCCAAAAATTCCTGTTGCGTCTGAAAGTAGGAACTCGCCCCATTACAACGGTATGCGTGTTTTTTCCCAAGGCCGTTCTGGTTGAGCGTTTGGAGCAGCAGAATTGCGAAAAATGTTTTGCCTTCTCAACCATTTCTTGGCTTCAAACTCCCATATCTCGCGAACGGATTGACCTAACCCAAAAATTCCTATTGCATTTGAAAGTAGACACTCGCCCGATTACAACGGTACGTGTATTTTTCCCCTAGGCCATTCTGGTTAAGCGATTAGAGCAGCAGAAGTGCGAAAAATTTGTTGTCTTATCAACCATTTCTTAGCTTCAAAGTCCCATATCTCGCGAACGGGTTGACCTAACCCAAGAATTCCTATTGTAACTGAAAGTAGAAACTCGCCCGATTACAACGGTATGTGTATTTTTTCCCTAGGCCACTCTGGTTAAGCGTTTGGAGCAACAGAATTGCGAAAAATTTTTTGCCTTCTCAACCATTCCTTGTTTTCAAAGCCCCATATCTCGCGAACGCATTGACCTACCCCAAAAATTCCTATTGTAAGTGAAAGTAGAAACTCGCCCGATTACAACGGTATGTGTAGTTTTTCCCTTGGCCATTCTGGTTAAGCGTTTTAAGCAGCAGAATTGCGAAAAATTTTTTGCCTTCTCAACCATTTCTTGACTTCAAACTCCCATATCTCGCGAACGGATTGACCAAACCCAAAAATTCCAGCTGCGTCTGAAAGTAGAAACTCGCCCCATTACAACGGTATGCGTGTTTTTTCCCAAGGCCATTCTGGTTAAGCGTTTGGAGCAGCAGAATTGCGAAAAATGTTTTGCCTTCTCAACCATTTCTTGGCTTCAAACTCCCATATCTCGCGAACGGGTTGACCTAACCCAAAAATTCCTATTGTAACTGAAAGTAGAATCTCGCCCGATTACAACGGTATGTGTATTTTTTCCCTAGGTCATTCTGGTTAAGCGATTGGAGCAGCAGAATTGCGAAAAATTTGTTGTCTTGTCAACCATTTCTTAGCTTCAAAGTCCCATATCTCGCGAACGCATTGACCTAACCCAAAAATTTCTATTGTATCTGAAAGTAGAAACACGCTCGATTACAACGGCATGTGTGTTTTTTCCCTAGGTCGTTCTGGTTAAGCGATTGGAGCAGCAGAATTGCGAAAAATTTGTTGTCTTGTCAACCATTTCTTAGCTTCAAAGTCCCATATCTCGCGAACGCATTGACCTAACCCAAAAATTCTTATTGTAACTGAAAGTAGAAGCTCGCCCGATTACAACGGTATGTATATTTTTTCCCTAGGCCACTCTGGTTAAGCATTTGAAGCAGCAGAATTGCGAAAAAATTTTTGCCGTTTCAACCATTTCTTGGCTTCAAACTCCCATATCTCGCGAACGGATTGACCTAACCCAAAAATTCCTGTTGCGTCTGAAAGTAGAAACTCGCCCGATTACAACGGTATGTGTATTTTTTCGCTAGGCCATTCTGGTTAAGCGTTTGAAGCAGCAGAATTGCGAAAAATTTTGTGCCGTCTCAACCATTTCTTGGCTTCAAACTCCCATATCTCGCGAACGGATAGACCTAGCCCAAAAATTCCTATTGCATCTGAAAGTCGAAACTCGCCCGATTACAACGGTATGTGTATTTTTTCCCTAGGCCATTCAGGTTAAGCGTTTGGAGCAGCAGAATTGTGAAAAATGTTTCGCCTTCTCAACCATTTCTTGGCTTCAAACTCCCATATCTCGCGAACGGATTGACCTAACCCAAAAATTCCTATTGCATTTGAAAGTAGACACTCGCCCGATTACAACGGTACGTGTATTTTTCCCCTAGGCCATTCTGGTTAAGCGATTAGAGCAGCAGAAGTGCGAAAAATTTGTTGTCTTATCAACCATTTCTTAGCTTCAAAGTCCCATATCTCGCGAACGGGTTGACCTAACCCAAGAATTCCTATTGTAACTGAAAGTAGAAACTCGCCCGATTACAACGGTATGTGTATTTTTTCCCTAGGCCACTCTGGTTAAGCGTTTGGAGCAACAGAATTGCGAAAAATTTTTTGCCTTCTCAACCATTCCTTGTTTTCAAAGCCCCATATCTCGCGAACGCATTGACCTACCCCAAAAATTCCTATTGTAAGTGAAAGTAGAAACTCGCCCGATTACAACGGTATGTGTAGTTTTTCCCTTGGCCATTCTGGTTAAGCGTTTTAAGCAGCAGAATTGCGAAAAATTTTTTGCCTTCTCAACCATTTCTTGACTTCAAACTCCCATATCTCGCGAACGGATTGACCAAACCCAAAAATTCCAGCTGCGTCTGAAAGTAGAAACTCGCCCCATTACAACGGTATGCGTGTTTTTTCCCAAGGCCATTCTGGTTAAGCGTTTGGAGCAGCAGAATTGCGAAAAATGTTTTGCCTTCTCAACCATTTCTTGGCTTCAAACTCCCATATCTCGCGAACGGGTTGACCTAACCCAAAAATTCCTATTGTAACTGAAAGTAGAAACTCGCCCGATTACAACGGTATGTGTATTTTTTCCCTAGGTCATTCTGGTTAAGCGATTGGAGCAGCAGAATTGCGAAAAATTTGTTGTCTTCTAATCCATTTCTCGGCTTCAAACTGTCATATCTCGCGAACGGATTGACCTAACCCAAAAACTCCTATTGCATCTGAAAGTAGAATCTCGCCCGCCTACAGCGGTATGTGTATTTTGTCCCCAGGCCATTCTGGTTAATCGTTTGGATCAGCAGAATTGCGAAAAATGTTTTGCCTTCTCAACCATTTCTTGGCTTCAAACTCCCATATCTCGCAAACGGATTGACCTAACCCAAAAATTCCTATTGCATCTGAAAGTAGACACTCGCCCGCCTACAGCGGTATGTGTATTTTTTCCCCAGGCCAATCTGGTTAAGCGTTTGGATCAGCAGAATTGCGAAAAATTGTATGCCTTCTCAACCATTTCTTGGCTTCAAACTCCCATATCTCGCAAACGGATTGACCTAACCCAAAAATTCCTATTGCATCTGAAAGTAGAAACTCGCCCGCCTACAGCGGTATGTGTATTTTGTCCCCAGGCCATTCTGTTTAATCGTTTGGATCAACAGAATTGCGAAAAATGTTTTGCCTTCTCAACCATTTCTTGGCTTCAAACTCCCATATCTCGCAAACGGATTGACCTAACCCAAAAATTCCTATTGCATCTGAAAGTAGAAACTCGCCCGCCTACAGCGGTAGGTGTATTTTGTCCCTAGGCCATTCTGGTTAAGCGTTTGGAGCAGCAGAAGTGCGAAAACTTTGTTGTCTTCTTAACCATTTCTTAGATTCAAACTCCCATATCATGCGAACGGATTGACCTAACCCAAAAATTCCTATTGCATCTGAAAGTAGAAACTCGCCCGATTACAACGGTATGTGTATTTTTTCCCAAGGCCATTCTGGTTAAGCGGTTGGATCAGTAGAATTGCGAAAAATTGTATGCCTTCTCAACCATTTTTTGGCTTCAAACTCCCATATCTCGCGAACGGATTGACCTAACCCAAAAATTCCTGTTGCGTCTGAAAGTAGGAACTCGCCCCATTACAACGGTATGCGTGTTTTTTCCCAAGGCCGTTCTGGTTGAGCGTTTGGAGCAGCAGAATTGCGAAAAATGTTTTGCCTTCTCAACCATTTCTTGGCTTCAAACTCCCATATCTCGCGAACGGATTGACCTAACCCAAAAATTCCTATTGCATTTGAAAGTAGACACTCGCCCGATTACAACGGTACGTGTATTTTTCCCCTAGGCCATTCTGGTTAAGCGATTAGAGCAGCAGAAGTGCGAAAAATTTGTTGTCTTATCAACCATTTCTTAGCTTCAAAGTCCCATATCTCGCGAACGGGTTGACCTAACCCAAGAATTCCTATTGTAACTGAAAGTAGAAACTCGCCCGATTACAACGGTATGTGTATTTTTTACCTAGGCCACTCTGGTTAAGCGTTTGGAGCAACAGAATTGCGAAAAATTTTTTGCCTTCTCAACCATTCCTTGTTTTCAAAGCCCCATATCTCGCGAACGCATTGACCTACCCCAAAAATTCCTATTGTAAGTGAAAGTAGAAACTCGCCCGATTACAACGGTATGTGTAGTTTTTCCCTTGGCCATTCTGGTTAAGCGTTTTAAGCAGCAGAATTGCGAAAAATTTTTTGCCTTCTCAACCATTTCTTGACTTCAAACTCCCATATCTCGCGAACGGATTGACCAAACCCAAAAATTCCAGCTGCGTCTGAAAGTAGAAACTCGCCCCATTACAACGGTATGCGTGTTTTTTCCCAAGGCCATTCTGGTTAAGCGTTTGGAGCAGCAGAATTGCGAAAAATGTTTTGCCTTCTCAACCATTTCTTGGCTTCAAACTCCCATATCTCGCGAACGGGTTGACCTAACCCAAAAATTCCTATTGTAACTGAAAGTAGAAACTCGCCCGATTACAACGGTATGTGTATTTTTTCCCTAGGTCATTCTGGTTAAGCGATTGGAGCAGCAGAATTGCGAAAAATTTGTTGTCTTCTAATCCATTTCTCGGCTTCAAACTGTCATATCTCGCGAACGGATTGACCTAACCCAAAAACTCCTATTGCATCTGAAAGTAGAATCTCGCCCGCCTACAGCGGTATGTGTATTTTGTCCCCAGGCCATTCTGGTTAATCGTTTGGATCAGCAGAATTGCGAAAAATGTTTTGCCTTCTCAACCATTTCTTGGCTTCAAACTCCCATATCTCGCAAACGGATTGACCTAACCCAAAAATTCCTATTGCATCTGAAAGTAGACACTCGCCCGCCTACAGCGGTATGTGTATTTTTTCCCCAGGCCAATCTGGTTAAGCGTTTGGATCAGCAGAATTGCGAAAAATTGTATGCCTTCTCAACCATTTCTTGGCTTCAAACTCCCATATCTCGCAAACGGATTGACCTAACCCAAAAATTCCTATTGCATCTGAAAGTAGAAACTCGCCCGCCTACAGCGGTATGTGTATTTTGTCCCCAGGCCATTCTGTTTAATCGTTTGGATCAACAGAATTGCGAAAAATGTTTTGCCTTCTCAACCATTTCTTGGCTTCAAACTCCCATATCTCGCAAACGGATTGACCTAACCCAAAAATTCCTATTGCATCTGAAAGTAGAAACTCGCCCGCCTACAGCGGTAGGTGTATTTTGTCCCTAGGCCATTCTGGTTAAGCGTTTGGAGCAGCAGAAGTGCGAAAACTTTGTTGTCTTCTTAACCATTTCTTAGATTCAAACTCCCATATCTTGCGAACGGATTGACCTAACCCAAAAATTCCTATTGCATCTGAAAGTAGAAACTCGCCCGATTACAACGGTATGTGTATTTTTTCCCAAGGCCATTCTGGTTAAGCGGTTGGATCAGTAGAATTGCGAAAAATTGTATGCCTTCTCAACCATTTTTTGGCTTCAAACTCCCATATCTCGCGAACGGATTGACCTAACCCAAAAATTCCTGTTGCGTCTGAAAGTAGGAACTCGCCCCATTACAACGGTATGCGTGTTTTTTCCCAAGGCCGTTCTGGTTGAGCGTTTGGAGCAGCAGAATTGCGAAAAATGTTTTGCCTTCTCAACCATTTCTTGGCTTCAAACTCCCATATCTCGCGAACGGATTGACCTAACCCAAAAATTCCTATTGCATTTGAAAGTAGACACTCGCCCGATTACAACGGTACGTGTATTTTTCCCCTAGGCCATTCTGGTTAAGCGATTAGAGCAGCAGAAGTGCGAAAAATTTGTTGTCTTATCAACCATTTCTTAGCTTCAAAGTCCCATATCTCGCGAACGGGTTGACCTAACCCAAGAATTCCTATTGTAACTGAAAGTAGAAACTCGCCCGATTACAACGGTATGTGTATTTTTTCCCTAGGCCACTCTGGTTAAGCGTTTGGAGCAACAGAATTGCGAAAAATTTTTTGCCTTCTCAACCATTCCTTGTTTTCAAAGCCCCATATCTCGCGAACGCATTGACCTACCCCAAAAATTCCTATTGTAAGTGAAAGTAGAAACTCGCCCGATTACAACGGTATGTGTAGTTTTTCCCTTGGCCATTCTGGTTAAGCGTTTTAAGCAGCAGAATTGCGAAAAATTTTTTGCCTTCTCAACCATTTCTTGACTTCAATCTCCCATATCTCGCGAACGGATTGACCAAACCCAAAAATTCCAGCTGCGTCTGAAAGTAGAAACTCGCCCCATTACAACGGTATGCGTGTTTTTTCCCAAGGCCATTCTGGTTAAGCGTTTGGAGCAGCAGAATTGCGAAAAATGTTTTGCCTTCTCAACCATTTCTTGGCTTCAAACTCCCATATCTCGCGAACGGGTTGACCTAACCCAAAAATTCCTATTGTAACTGAAAGTAGAAACTCGCCCGATTACAACGGTATGTGTATTTTTTCCCTAGGTCATTCTGGTTAAGCGATTGGAGCAGCAGAATTGCGAAAAATTTGTTGTCTTGTCAACCATTTCTTAGCTTCAAAGTCCCATATCTCGCGAACGCATTGACCTAACCCAAAAATTTCTATTGTATCTGAAAGTAGAAACACGCTCGATTACAACGGCATGTGTGTTTTTTCCCTAGGTCGTTCTGGTTAAGCGATTGGAGCAGCAGAATTGCGAAAAATTTGTTGTCTTGTCAACCATTTCTTAGCTTCAAAGTCCCATATCTCGCGAACGCATTGACCTAACCCAAAAATTCTTATTGTAACTGAAAGTAGAAGCTCGCCCGATTACAACGGTATGTATATTTTTTCCCTAGGCCACTCTGGTTAAGCATTTGAAGCAGCAGAATTGCGAAAAAATTTTTGCCGTTTCAACCATTTCTTGGCTTCAAACTCCCATGTCTCGCGAACGGATTGACCTAACCCAAAAATTCCTGTTGCGTCTGAAAGTAGAAACTCGCCCGATTACAACGGTATGTGTATTTTTTCGCTAGGCCATTCTGGTTAAGCGTTTGAAGCAGCAGAATTGCGAAAAATTTTGTGCCGTCTCAACCATTTCTTGGCTTCAAACTCCCATATCTCGCGAACGGATAGACCTAGCCCAAAAATTCCTATTGCATCTGAAAGTAGAAACTCGCCCGATTACAACGGTATGTGTATTTTTTCCCTAGGCCATTCAGGTTAAGCGTTTGGAGCAGCAGAATTGTGAAAAATGTTTCGCCTTCTCAACCATTTCTTGGCTTCAAACTCCCATATCTCGCGAACGGATTGACCTAACCCAAAAATTCCTATTGCATTTGAAAGTAGACACTCGCCCGATTACAACGGTACGTGTATTTTTCCCCTAGGCCATTCTGGTTAAGCGATTAGAGCAGCAGAAGTGCGAAAAATTTGTTGCCTTATCAACCATTTCTTAGCTTCAAAGTCCCATATCTCGCGAACGGGTTGACCTAACCCAAGAATTCCTATTGTAACTGAAAGTAGAAACTCGCCCGATTACAACGGTATGTGTATTTTTTCCCTAGGCCACTCTGGTTAAGCGTTTGGAGCAACAGAATTGCGAAAAATTTTTTGCCTTCTCAACCATTCCTTGTTTTCAAAGCCCCATATCTCGCGAACGCATTGACCTACCCCAAAAATTCCTATTGTAAGTGAAAGTAGAAACTCGCCCGATTACAACGGTATGTGTAGTTTTTCCCTTGGCCATTCTGGTTAAGCGTTTTAAGCAGCAGAATTGCGAAAAATTTTTTGCCTTCTCAACCATTTCTTGACTTCAAACTCCCATATCTCGCGAACGGATTGACCAAACCCAAAAATTCCAGCTGCGTCTGAAAGTAGAAACTCGCCCCATTACAACGGTATGCGTGTTTTTTCCCAAGGCCATTCTGGTTAAGCGTTTGGAGCAGCAGAATTGCGAAAAATGTTTTGCCTTCTCAACCATTTCTTGGCTTCAAACTCCCATATCTCGCGAACGGGTTGACCTAACCCAAAAATTCCTATTGTAACTGAAAGTAGAAACTCGCCCGATTACAACGGTATGTGTATTTTTTCCCTAGGTCATTCTGGTTAAGCGATTGGAGCAGCAGAATTGCGAAAAATTTGTTGTCTTGTCAACCATTTCTTAGCTTCAAAGTCCCATATCTCGCGAACGCATTGACCTAACCCAAAAATTTCTATTGTATCTGAAAGTAGAAACACGCTCGATAACAACGGCATGTGTGTTTTTTCCCTAGGTCGTTCTGGTTAAGCGATTGGAGCAGCAGAATTGCGAAAAATTTGTTGTCATGTCAACCATTTCTTAGCTTCAAAGTCCCATATCTCGCGAACGCATTGACCTAACCCAAAAATTCTTATTGTAACTGAAAGTAGAAGCTCGCCCGATTACAACGGTATGTATATTTTTTCCCTAGGCCACTCTGGTTAAGCATTTGAAGCAGCAGAATTGCGAAAAAATTTTTGCCGTTTCAACCATTTCTTGGCTTCAAACTCCCATATCTCGCGAACGGATTGACCTAACCCAAAAATTCCTGTTGCGTCTGAAAGTAGAAACTCGCCCGATTACAACGGTATGTGTATTTTTTCGCTAGGCCATTCTGGTTAAGCGTTTGAAGCAGCAGAATTGCGAAAAATTTTGTGCCGTCTCAACCATTTCTTGGCTTCAAACTCCCATATCTCGCGAACGGATAGACCTAGCCCAAAAATTCCTATTGCATCTGAAAGTAGAAACTCGCCCGATTACAACGGTATGTGTATTTTTCCCCTAGGCCATTCTGGTTAAGCGATTAGAGCAGCAGAAGTGCGAAAAATTTGTTGTCTTATCAACCATTTCTTAGCTTCAAAGTCCCATATCTCGCGAACGGGTTGACCTAACCCAAGAATTCCTATTGTAACTGAAAGTGGAAACTCGCCCGATTACAACGGTATGTGTATTTTTTCCCTAGGCCACTCTGGTTAAGCGTTTGGAGCAACAGAATTGCGAAAAATTTTTTGCCTTCTCAACCATTCCTTGTTTTCAAAGCCCCATATCTCGCGAACGCATTGAACTATCCCAAAAATTCCTATTGTAAGTGAAAGTAGAAACTCGCCCGATTACAACGGTATGTGTAGTTTTTCCCTTGGCCATTCTGGTTAAGCGTTTTAAGCAGCAGAATTGCGAAAAATTTTTTGCCTTCTCAACCATTTCTTGGCTTCAAACTCCCATATCTCGCGAACGGATTGATCTAACCCAAAAATTCCGATTGCATCTGAAAGTAGAAACCCGCCCGATTACAACGGTACGTTTATTTTTTCCCTATGTCATTCTGGTTAAGCGACTGGAGCAGCAGAATTGCGAAAAATTTGTTGTCTTGTCAACCATTTCTTAGCTTCAAAGTCCCATATCTCGCGAACGCATTGACCTAACCCAAAAATTTCTATTGTATTTGAAAGTAGAAACACGCCCGATTACAACGGCATGTGTGTTTTTTCCCTAGGCCATTCTGGTTAAGCGTTTGGAGCAGCAGAATAGCGAAAAATTTTTTGCCTTCTAAACCATTCCTTGTCTTCAAACTCCCATATCTCGCGAACGGATTGACCCAACACAAAAATTCCTATTGCATTTGAAAGTAGACACTCGCCCGATTACAACGGTACGTGTATTTTTCCCCTAGGCCATTCTGGTTAAGCGATTGGAGCAGCAGAAGTGCGAAAAATTTGTTGTCTTATCAACCATTTCTTAGCTTCAAAGTCCCATATCTCGCGAACGGATTGACCTAACCCAAAAATTCCTATCGTAACTGAAAGTAGAAACTCGCCCGATTACAACGGTATGTGTATTTTTTTCCTAGGCCACTCTGGTTAAGCATTAGAAGCAGCAGAATTGCGAAAAAATTTTTGCCATCTCAACCATTTCTTGGCTTCAAACTCCCATATCTCGCGAACGGATAGACCTAACCCAAAAATTCCTATTGCATCTGAAAGTAGAAACTCGCCCGATTACAACGGTATGTGTATTTTTTCCCTAGGACATTCTGGTTAAGCGTTTGGAGCAGCAGAAGTGCGAAAACTTTGTTGTCTTCTCAATCATTCCTTGGCTTCAAACTCCCATATCTCGCGAACGGATTGACCTAACCCAAAAATTCCTGTTGCGTCTGAAAGTAGAAACTCGCCCGATTACAACGGTATGTGTATTTTTTCCCTGGGCCATTCTGGTTAAGCGATTGGAGCAGCCGAAGTGCGAAAAATTTGTTGTCTTGTCAACCATTTTTTAGCTTCAAAGTCCCATATCTCGCGAACGCATTGACCTAACCCAAAAATTCCTATTGTAACTGAAAGTCGAAACTCGTCCGATTACAACGGTATGTGTATTTTTTCCCTAGGCAATTCTGGTTTAGCGTTTGGAGCAGCAGAATTGTGGAAAATTGTTTGCCTTCTCTACCACTTCTTGGCCTCAAACTCCCATATCTCGCGAACGGGTTTACCTAACCCAAAAATTCCTGTTGCGTATGAAAGTAAAATCTCGCCCGATTACAACGGTATATGTATTTTTTCCCTAGGCCATTCTGGTTAAGCGTTTGGAGCAGCAGCAGTGCGAAAACTTTGTTGCCTTCTCAACCATTCCTTGGCTTCAAACTCCCATATCTCGCGAACGGATTGACCTAACCCAAAAATTCCTATTGCATCTGAATGTAGAAACTCGCTCGATTACAACGGTACGTGTATTTTTCCCCTAGGCCACTCTGGTTAAGCGATTGGAGCAGCAGAAGTGCGAAAAATTTGTTGTCTTCTCAATCATTTCTTAGCTTCAAACTCCCATATCTCGCGAACGGATTGACCTAACCCAAAAATTCCTATTGCATTTGAAAGTAGAAACTCGCCCGATTACAACGGTACGTGTATTTTTCCCCTAGGTCATTCTGGTCAAGCGATTGGAGCAGCAGAAGTGCGAAAAATTTTTTGCCTTCTCAACCATTTCTTGGCTTCAAACTCCCATATCTCGCGAACGGATTGACCTATCCCAAAAATTCCTATTGTGACTGAAAGTGGAAACTCGCCCGATTACAACGGTATGTGTATTTTTTCCCTAGGCCATTCTGGTTAAGCATTTGCAGCACCAGAATTGCGAAAAATTTTTTGCCTTCTAAACCATTTCTTGGCTTCAAACTGCCATATCTCGCGAACGGATTGACCTAATCCAAAAATTCCTATTGCATCTGAAAGTACAAACTCGCCCGCCTACAGCGGTATGTGTATTTTTTCCCTAGGCCATTCTGGTTAATCGTTTGGATCAGCAGAATTGCGAAAAATTGTATGCCTTCGCAACCATTTCTTGGCATCAAACTCCCATATCTCGCGAACGGATTGACCTAACCCAAAAATTCCTGTTGCGTGTGAAAGTAGAAACTCGCCCGATTACAGCGGTATGTGTATTTTTTCCCTAGGACATTCTGGTTAAGCGTTTGGATCAGCAGAATTGCGAAAAATTGTATGCCATCGCAACCATTTCTTGGCTTCAAACTCCCATATCTCGCGAACGGATTGACCTAAACCAAAAATTCCTGTTGCCTGTGAAAGTAGAAACTCGCCCGATTACAACGGTATGTGTATTTTTCCCCTAGGCCATTCTGCTTAAGCGATTGGAGCAGCAGAAGTGGGAAAAATTTGTTGTCTTGTCAACCATTTCTTAGCTTCAAAGTCCCATATTTCGCGAAAGGATTGACCTAACCCAAAAATTCCTGTTGTGACTGAAAGTGGAAACTCGCCCGATTACAACGGTATGTGTATTTTTTCCCTAGGCCATTCTGGTTAAGCATTTGAAGCACCAGAATTGCGAAAATTTTTTTGCCTTCTAAACCATTTCTTGGCTTCAAACTGCCATATCTCGCGAACGGATTGACCTAACCCAAAAATTCCTGTTGCCTGTGAAAGTAGAAACTCGCCCGATTACAACGGTATGTGTAATTTTTCCCTAGGCCATTCTGGTTAAGCGTTTGAAGCAGCAGAAGTGCGAAAAATTTGTTTTCTGCTTAACCATTTCTTGGCTTCAAACTCCCATATCTCACGAACGGATTGACCTAACCCAAAAATTCCTATTGCATTTGAAGGTAGACACTCTCTCGATTACAACGGTACGTGTATTTTTCCCCTAGGCCATTCTGTTTAAGCGATTGGAGCAGCAGAAGTGCGAAAAATTTGTTGTCTTGTCAACCATTTCTTAGCTTCAAACTCCCATATCTCGCGAAAGGATTGACCTAACCCAAAAATTCCTATTGCATTTGAAAGTTGAAACTCGCCCGATTACAACGGTACGTGTATTTTTCCCTAGGTCATTCTGGTTAAGCGTTTGGAGCAGCAGAATTGTGAAAAATTTTTTGCCATCTCTACCATTTCTTGGCTTCAAACTCCGATATCTCGCGAACGGATTGACCTAACCCAGAAATTCCTATTGCATCTGAAAGTAGAAACACGCCCGATTACGAAGGTATGTATATTTTTCCCCTAGGCCACTCTGGTTAAGCGATTGGAGCAGCAGAAGTGGGAGAAATTTGTTGTCTTGTCAACCATTTCTTAGCTTCAAACTCCCAAATCTCACGAACCGATTCACCTAACCCAAAAATTCCTGTTGCATCTGAAAGTAGAAACTCGCCCGATTACAACGGTATGTGTATTTTTTCCCTAGGCCATTCTGGTTAATCGTTTGGAGCAGCAGAAATGCGAAAAATTATTTGCCTTCTCAACCATTCCTTGGCTTCAAACTCCCATATCTAGAGAACGGATTGACCTAACCCAAAAATTCCTATTGCATTTGAAGGTAGACACTCGCCCGATTACAACGGTACGTGTATTTTTCCCCTAGGCCATTCTGGTTAAGCGATTGGAGCAGCAGAAGTGCGAAAAATTTGTTGTCTTCTCAACCATTTCTTGGCTTCAATCACCCATATCTCCCAAACGGATTGACCTAACCCAAAAATTCCTATTGCATTTGAAAGTAGACACTCGCCCGATTGCAACGGTACGTGTATTTTTCCCTAGGTCATTCTGGTTAAGCGATTGGAGCAGCAGAATTGTTAAAAATTTTTTGCCTTCTCTACCATTTCTTGGCTTCAAACGTCCATATCTCCCGAACGGATTGACCTAACCCAAAAATTCCTATAGCATCTGAAAATAGAAACTCGCCCGATTACAACGGTATGTGTATTTTTCCCCTAGGCCATTCTGCTTAAGCGATTGGAGCAGCAGAAGTGGGAAAAATTTGTTGTCTTGTCAACCATTTCTTAGCTTCAAAGTCCCATATTTCGCGAAAGGATTGACCTAACCCAAAAATTCCTGTTGTGACTGAAAGTGGAAACTCGCCCGATTACAACGGTATGTGTATTTTTTCCCTAGGCCATTCTGGTTAAGCATTTGAAGCACCAGAATTGCGAAAATTTTTTTGCCTTCTAAACCATTTCTTGGCTTCAAACTGCCATATCTCGCGAACGGATTGACCTAACCCAAAAATTCCTATTGCATCTGAAAGTACAAACTCGCCCGCCTACAGCGGTATGTGTATTATTTCCCTAGGCCGTTCTGGTTAAGCGTTTGGATCAGCAGAATTGCGAAAAATTGTATGCCTTCGCAACCATTTCTTGGCATCAAACTCCCATATCTCGCGAACGGATTGACCTAACCCAAAAATTCCTGTTGCGTGTGAAAGTAGAAACTCGCCCGATTACAGCGGTATGTGTATTTTTTCCCTAGGCCATTCTGGTTAAGCGTTTGGATCAGCAGAATTGCGAAAAATCGTATGCCTTCGCAACCATTTCTTGGCTTCAAACTACCATATCTCGCGAACGGATTGACCTAAACCAAAAATTTCTGTTGCGTGTGAAAGTAGAAACTCGCCCGATTACAACGGTATGTGTAATTTTTCCCTAGGCCATTCTGGTTAAGCGTTTGAAGCAGCAGAAGTGCGAAAAATTTGTTTTCTTCTTAACCATTTCTTGGCTTCAAACTCCCATATCTCACGAACGGATTGACCTAACCCAAAAATTCCAGTTGCATCTGAAAGTAGAAACTCGCCCGATTACAACGGTATTTGTATTTTTTCCCTAGCCCATTCTCGTTAAGCGTTTGGAGCAGCAGAATTGCGAAAAATTTTTTGCCTTCTCAACCATTTCTTGGCTTCAAACTCCCATATCTCGCGAACGGATTGACATAACCCAAAAATTCCTGTTGCGTCTGAAAGTAGAAACTCGCCCGATTACAAAGGTATGTGTATTTTTTCCCTAGGCCACTCTGGTTTAGCATTAGAAGCAGCAGAATTGCGAAAAAATTTTTGCCATCTCAACCATTTCTTGGCTTCAAACTCCCATATCTCGCGAACGGATTGACCTAACCCAAAAATTCCTATTGCATCTGAAAGTAGAAACTCGCCCGATTACAACGGCATCTGAATTTTTTCCCTAGGTCATTCTGGTTAAGCGTTTGGAGCAGCAGAATTGTGAAAAATTTTTTGCCTTGTCTACCATTACTTGGCTTCAAACTCCCATATCTCGCGAACGGATTGACCTAACCCAAAAATTCCTGTTGCGTCTGAAAGTAGAAACTCGCCCGATTACAAAGGTATGTGTATTTTTTCCCTAGGCCACTCTGGTTTAGCATTAGAAGCAGCAGAATTGCGAAAAATTTTTTGCCTTCTAAACCATTTCTTGGCTTCAAACTGCCATATCTCGCGATAGGATTGACCTAACCCAAAAATTCCTATTGCATCTGAAAGTAGAAACTCGCCCGATTACAACGGAATGTGTATTTTTTCCCTAGGCCATTCTGGTTAAGCGTTTGAAGCAGCAGAAGTGCGAAAAATTTGTTGTCTTCTCAACCATTTCTTGGTTTCAAATTCCCATATCTCCCGAACGGATTGACCTAACCCAAAAATTCCTATTGCATCTGAAAGTAGAAACTCGCCCGATTACAATCGTATGTGTATTTTTTCCCTAGCCCATTCTGGTTAGGCGTTTGGAGCTGCAGAATTGTGAAAAATTTGTTGTCATCTCAACCATTTCTCAGCTTCAAAGTCCCATATCTCGCGAACGGATTGACCTAACCCAGAAATTTCTATTGCATCTGAAAGTAGAAACACGCCCGATTACAAAGGTATGTATATTTTTTCCCTAGCCCATTCTGGTTAAGCGTTTGGAGCAGCAGAATTGTGAAAAATTTTTTGCCATCTCTACCATTTCTTGGCTTCAAACTCCCATATATCGCGAACGGATTGTCATAACCCAGAAATTCCTATTGCATCTGAAAGTAGAAACACGCCCGATTACAAAGGTATGTATATTTTTCCCCTAGGCCACTCTGGTTAAGCGATTGGAGCAGCAGAAGTGGGAGAAATTTGTTGTCTTGTCAACCATTTCTTAGCTTCAAACTCCCAAATCTCACGAACGGATTGACCTAACCCAAAAATTCCTGTTGCATCTGAAAGTAGAAACTCGCCCGATTACAACGGTATGTGTATTTTTTCCCTAGGCCATTCTGGTTAAGCGTTTGGAGCAGCAGAAATGCGAAAAATTATTTGCCTTCTCAACCATTCCTTGTCTTCAAACACCCATATCTAGAGAACGGATTGACCTAATCCAAAAATTCCTATTGCATTTGAAGGTAGACACTCGCCCGATTACAACGGTACGTGTATTTTTCCCCTAGGCCATTCTGGTTAAGCGATTGGAGCAGCAGAAGTGCGAAACATTTGTTGTCTTGTCAACCATTTCTTAGCTTCAAACACCCATATATCGCGACAGGATTGACCTAACCCAAAAATTCCTATTGCATTTGAAAGTTGAAACTCGCCCGATTACAACGGTACGTGTATTTTTCCCCTAGGCCATTCTGGTTTAGCGATTGGAGCAGCAGAAGTGCGAAAAATTTGTTGTCTTCTCAACCATTTCTTGGCTTCAATCACCCATATCTCCCAAACGGATTGACCTAACCCAAAAATTCCTATTGCATTTGAAAGTAGACACTCGCCCGATTGCAACGGTACGTGTATTTTTCCCTAGCTCATTCTGGTTAAGCGATTGGAGCAGCAGAATTGTTAAAAATTTTTTGCCTTCTCTACCATTTCTTGGCTTCAAACGCGCATATCTCCCGAACGGATTGACCTAACCCAAAAATTCCTATAGCATCTGAAAATAGAAACTCGCCCGATTACAACGGTATGTGTATTTTTCCCCTAGGCCATTCTGCTTAAGCGATTGGAGCAGCAGAAGTGGGAAAAATTTGTTGTCTTGTCAACCATTTCTTAGCTTCAAAGTCCCATATTTCGCGAAAGGATTGACCTAACCCAAAAATTCCTGTTGTGACTGAAAGTGGAAACTCGCCCGATTACAACGGTATGTGTATTTTTTCCCTAGCCCATTCTCGTTAAGCGTTTGGAGCAGCAGAATTGCGAAAAATTTTTTGCCGTCTCAACCATTTCTTGGCTTCAAACTCCCATATCTCGCGAACGGATTGACATAACCCAAAAATTCCTGTTGCGTCTGAAAGTAGAAACTCGCCCGATTACAAAGGTATGTGTATTTTTTCCCTAGGCCACTCTGGTTTAGCATTAGAAGCAGCAGAATTGCGAAAAAATTTTTGCCATCTCAACCATTTCTTGGCTTCAAACTCCCATATCTCGCGAACGGATTGACCTAACCCAAAAATTCCTATTGCATCTGAAAGTAGAAACTCGCCCGATTACAACGGCATCTGATTTTTTTCCCTAGGTCATTCTGGTTAAGCGTTTGGAGCAGCAGAATTGTGAAAAATTTTTTGCCTTCTCTACCATTACTTGGCTTCAAACTCCCATATCTCGCGAACGGATTGACCTAACCCAAAAATTCCTGTTGCGTCTGAAAGTAGAAACTCGCCCGATTACAAAGGTATGTGTATTTTTTCCCTAGGCCACTCTGGTTTAGCATTAGAAGCAGCAGAATTGCGAAAAATTTTTTGCCTTCTAAACCATTTCTTGGCTTCAAACTGCCATATCTCGCGATAGGATTGACCTAACCCAAAAATTCCTATTGCATCTGAAAGTAGAAACTCGCCCGATTACAACGGAATGTGTATTTTTTCCCTAGGCCATTCTGGTTAAGCGTTTGAAGCAGCAGAAGTGCGAAAAATTTGTTGTCTTCTCAACCATTTCTTGGTTTCAAATTCCCATATCTCCCGAACGGATTGACCTAACCCAAAAATTCCTATTGCATCTGAAAGTAGAAACTCGCCCGATTACAATCGTATGTGTATTTTTTCCCTAGCCCATTCTGGTTAGGCGTTTGGAGCTGCAGAATTGTGAAAAATTTGTTGTCATCTCAACCATTTCTCAGCTTCAAAGTCCCATATCTCGCGAACGGATTGACCTAACCCAGAAATTTCTATTGCATCTGAAAGTAGAAACACGCCCGATTACAAAGGTATGTATATTTTTTCCCTAGCCCATTCTGGTTAAGCGTTTGGAGCAGCAGAATTGTGAAAAATTTTTTGCCATCTCTACCATTTCTTGGCTTCAAACTCCCATATCTCGCGAACGGATTGACATAACCCAGAAATTCCTATTGCATCTGAAAGTAGAAACACGCCCGATTACAAAGGTATGTATATTTTTCCCCTAGGCCACTCTGGTTAAGCGATTGGAGCAGCAGAAGTGGGAGAAATTTGTTGTCTTGTCCACCATTTCTTAGCTTCAAACTCCCAAATCTCACGAACGGATTGACCTAACCCAAAAATTCCTGTTGCATCTGAAAGTAGAAACTCGCCCGATTACAACGGTATGTGTATTTTTTCCCTAGGCCATTCTGGTTAAGCGTTTGGAGCAGCAGAAATGCGAAAAATTATTTGCCTTCTCAACCATTCCTTGTCTTCAAACACCCATATCTAGAGA
The DNA here is from genome assembly GCF_051014685.1 of Ptiloglossa arizonensis. Lineage (NCBI taxonomy): Eukaryota > Metazoa > Arthropoda > Insecta > Hymenoptera > Colletidae > Ptiloglossa > Ptiloglossa arizonensis. The sequence goes on along the minus strand of NW_027478458.1, from coordinate 542,045 downwards.
ACGGATTGACCTAACCCAAAAATTCCTATTGCATTTGAAGGTAGACACTCGCCCGATTACAACGGTACGTGTATTTTTCCCCTAGGCCATTCTGGTTAAGCGATTGGAGCAGCAGAAGTGCGAAAAATTTGTTGTCTTGTCAACCATTTCTTAGCTTCAAACACCCATATATCGCGACAGGATTGACCTAACCCAAAAATTCCTATTGCATTTGAAAGTTGAAACTCGCCCGATTACAACGGTACGTGTATTTTTCCCCTAGGCCATTCTGGTTTAGCGATTGGAGCAGCAGAAGTGCGAAAAATTTGTTGTCTTCTCAACCATTTCTTGGCTTCAATCACCCATATCTCCCAAACGGATTGACCTAACCCAAAAATTCCTATTGCATTTGAAAGTAGACACTCGCCCGATTGCAACGGTACGTGTATTTTTCCCTAGGTCATTCTGGTTAAGCGATTGGAGCAGCAGAATTGTTAAAAATTTTTTGCCTTCTCTACCATTTCTTGGCTTCAAACGCCCATATCTCCCGAACGGATTGACCTAACCCAAAAATTCCTATAGCATCTGAAAATAGAAACTCGCCCGATTACAACGGTATGTGTATTTTTCCCCTAGGCCATTCTGCTTAAGCGATTGGAGCAGCAGAAGCGGGAAAAATTTGTTGTCTTGTCAACCATTTCTTAGCTTCAAAGTCCCATATTTCGCGAAAGGATTGACCTAACCCAAAAATTCCTGTTGTGACTGAAAGTGGAAACTCGCCCGATTACAACGGTATGTGTATTTTTTCCCTAGGCCATTCTGGTTAAGCATTTGAAGCACCAGAATTGCGAAAATTTTTTTGCCTTCTAAACCATTTCTTGGCTTCAAACTGCCATATCTCGCGAACGGATTGACCTAACCCAAAAATTCCTATTGCATCTGAAAGTACAAACTCGCCCGCCTACAGCGGTATGTGTATTATTTCCCTAGGCCATTCTGGTTAAGCGTTTGGATCAGCAGAATTGCGAAAAATTGTATGCCTTCGCAACCATTTCTTCGCATCAAACTCCCATATCTCGCGAACGGATTGACCTAACCCAAAAATTCCTGTTGCGTGTGAAAGTAGAAACTCGCCCGATTACAGCGGTATGTGTATTTTTTCGCTAGGCCATTCTGGTTAAGCGTTTGGATCAGCAGAATTGCGAAAAATTGTATGCCTTCGCAACCGTTTCTTGGCTTCAAACTACCATATCTCGCGAACGGATTGACCTAAACCAAAAATTTCTGTTGCGTGTGAAAGTAGAAACTCGCCCGATTACAACGGTATGTGTAATTTTTCCCTAGGCCATTCTGGTTAAGCGTTTGAAGCAGCAGAAGTGCGAAAAATTTGTTTTCTTCTTAACCATTTCTTGGCTTCAAACTCCCATATCTCGCGAACGGATTGACCTAAACCAAAAATTTCTGTTGCGTGTGAAAGTAGAAACTCGCCCGATTACAACGGTATGTGTAATTTTTCCCTAGGCCATTCTGGTTAAGCGTTTGAAGCAGCAGAAGTGCGAAAAATTTGTTTTCTTCTTAACCATTTCTTGGCTTCAAACTCCCATATCTCGCGAACGGATTGACCTAAACCAAAAATTTCTGTTGCGTGTGAAAGTAGAAACTCGCCCGATTACAACGGTATGTGTAATTTTTCCCTAGGCCATTCTGGTTAAGCGTTTGAAGCAGCAGAAGTGCGAAAAATTTGTTTTCTTCTTAACCATTTCTTGGCTTCAAACTCCCATATCTCACGAACGGATTGACCTAACCCAAAAATTCCAGTTGCATCTGAAAGTAGAAACTCGCCCGATTACAACGGTATGTGTAATTTTTCCCTAGGCCATTCTGGTTAAGCGTTTGAAGCAGCAGAAGTGCGAAAAATTTGTTTTCTTCTTAACCATTTCTTGGCTTCAAACTCCCATATCTCACGAACGGATTGACATAACCCAAAAATTCCTGTTGCGTCTGAAAGTAGAAACTCGCCCGATTACAAAGGTATGTGTATTTTTTCCCTAGGCCACTCTGGTTTAGCATTAGAAGCAGCAGAATTGCGAAAAATTTTTTGGCTTCTAAACCATTTCTTGGCTTCAATCTCCCATATCTCCCGAACGGATTGACCTAACCCAAAAATTCCTATTGCATTTGAAAGTAGAAACTCGCCCGATTGCAACGGTACGTGTATTTTTTCCCTAGCCCATTCTGGTTAAGCGTTTGGAGCAGCAGAATTGTGAAAAATTTTTTGCCATCTCTACCATTTCTTGGCTTCAAACTCCCATATCTCCCGAACGGATTGACCTAATCCAAAAATTCCTATTGCATCTGAAAGTAGAAACACGCCCGATTACAAAGGTGTGTATATTTTTCCCCTAGGCCACTCTGGTTAAGCGATTGGAGCAGCAGAAGTGGGAAAAATTTGTTGTCTTGTCAACCATTTCTTAGCTTCAAAGTCCCATATCTCGCGAACGGATTGACCTAACCCAAAAATTCCTATTGTAACTGAAAGTGGAAACTCACCCGATTACAACGGTATGTGTATTTTTTCCCTAGGTCATTCTGGTTAAGCATTAGAAGCAGCAGAATTGCGAACAATTTTTTGCCTTCTAAACCATTTCTTGGCTTCAAACTGCCATATCTCGCGATAGGATTGACCTAACCCAAAAATTCCTATTGCATCTGAAAGTAGAAACTCGCCCGATTACAACGGAATGTGTATTTTCTCCCTAGGCCATTCTGGTTAAGCGTTTGGAGCAGCAGAAGTGCGAAAAATTTGTTGTCTTCTTAACCATTTCTAGGCTTCAAACTCCCATACCTCGCGAACGGATTGACCTAACCCAAAAATTCCTATTGCATCTGAAAGTAGAAACTCGCCCGATTACAACGGAATGTGTATTTTCTCCCTAGGCCATTCTGGTTAAGCGTTTGGAGCAGCAGAAGTGCGAAAAATTTGTTGTCTTCTTAACCATTTCTTGGCTTCAAACTCCCATATCTCGCGAACGGATTGACATAACCCAAAAATTCCTGTTGCGTCTGAAAGTAGAAACTCGCCCGATTACAAAGGTATGTGTATTTTTTCCCTAGGCCACTCTGGTTTAGCATTAGAAGCAGCAGAATTGCGAAAAAATTTTTGCCATCTCAACCATTTCTTGGCTTCAAACTCCCATATCTCGCGAACGGATTGACCTAACCCAAAAATTCCTATTGCATCTGAAAGTAGAAACTCGCCCGATTACAACGGCATCTGAATTTTTTCCCTAGGTCATTCTGGTTAAGCGTTTGGAGCAGCAGAATTGTGAAAAATTTTTTGCCCTGTCTACCATTACTTGGCTTCAAACTCCCATATCTCGCGAACGGATTGACCTAACCCAAAAATTCCTGTTGCGTCTGAAAGTAGAAACTCGCCCGATTACAAAGGTATGTGTATTTTTTCCCTAGGCCACTCTGGTTTAGCATTAGAAGCAGCAGAATTGCGAAAAATTTTTTGCCTTCTAAACCATTTCTTGGCTTCAAACTGCCATATCTCGCGATAGGATTGACCTAACCCAAAAATTCCTATTGCATCTGAAAGTAGAAACTCGCCCGATTACAACGGAATGTGTATTTTTTCCCTAGGCCATTCTGGTTAAGCGTTTGAAGCAGCAGAAGTGCGAAAAATTTGTTGTCTTCTCAACCATTTCTTGGTTTCAAATTCCCATATCTCCCGAACGGATTGACCTAACCCAAAAATTCCTATTGCATCTGAAAGTAGAAACTCGCCCGATTACAATCGTATGTGTATTTTTTCCCTAGCCCATTCTGGTTAGGCGTTTGGAGCTGCAGAATTGTGAAAAATTTGTTGTCATCTCAACCATTTCTCAGCTTCAAAGTCCCATATCTCGCGAACGGATTGACCTAACCCAGAAATTTCTATTGCATCTGAAAGTAGAAACACGCCCGATTACAAAGGTATGTATATTTTTTCCCTAGCCCATTCTGGTTAAGCGTTTGGAGCAGCAGAATTGTGAAAAATTTTTTGCCATCTCTACCATTTCTTGGCTTCAAACTCCCATATATCGCGAACGGATTGTCATAACCCAGAAATTCCTATTGCATCTGAAAGTAGAAACACGCCCGATTACAAAGGTATGTATATTTTTCCCCTAGGCCACTCTGGTTAAGCGATTGGAGCAGCAGAAGTGGGAGAAATTTGTTGTCTTGTCAACCATTTCTTAGCTTCAAACTCCCAAATCTCACGAACGGATTGACCTAACCCAAAAATTCCTGTTGCATCTGAAAGTAGAAACTCGCCCGATTACAACGGTATGTGTATTTTTTCCCTAGGCCATTCTGGTTAAGCGTTTGGAGCAGCAGAAATGCGAAAAATTATTTGCCTTCTCAACCATTCCTTGTCTTCAAACACCCATATCTAGAGAACGGATTGACCTAATCCAAAAATTCCTATTGCATTTGAAGGTAGACACTCGCCCGATTACAACGGTACGTGTATTTTTCCCCTAGGCCATTCTGGTTAAGCGATTGGAGCAGCAGAAGTGCGAAACATTTGTTGTCTTGTCAACCATTTCTTAGCTTCAAACACCCATATATCGCGACAGGATTGACCTAACCCAAAAATTCCTATTGCATTTGAAAGTTGAAACTCGCCCGATTACAACGGTACGTGTATTTTTCCCCTAGGCCATTCTGGTTTAGCGATTGGAGCAGCAGAAGTGCGAAAAATTTGTTGTCTTCTCAACCATTTCTTGGCTTCAATCACCCATATCTCCCAAACGGATTGACCTAACCCAAAAATTCCTATTGCATTTGAAAGTAGACACTCGCCCGATTGCAACGGTACGTGTATTTTTCCCTAGCTCATTCTGGTTAAGCGATTGGAGCAGCAGAATTGTTAAAAATTTTTTGCCTTCTCTACCATTTCTTGGCTTCAAACGCGCATATCTCCCGAACGGATTGACCTAACCCAAAAATTCCTATAGCATCTGAAAATAGAAACTCGCCCGATTACAACGGTATGTGTATTTTTCCCCTAGGCCATTCTGCTTAAGCGATTGGAGCAGCAGAAGTGGGAAAAATTTGTTGTCTTGTCAACCATTTCTTAGCTTCAAAGTCCCATATTTCGCGAAAGGATTGACCTAACCCAAAAATTCCTGTTGTGACTGAAAGTGGAAACTCGCCCGATTACAACGGTATGTGTATTTTTTCCCTAGCCCATTCTCGTTAAGCGTTTGGAGCAGCAGAATTGCGAAAAATTTTTTGCCGTCTCAACCATTTCTTGGCTTCAAACTCCCATATCTCGCGAACGGATTGACATAACCCAAAAATTCCTGTTGCGTCTGAAAGTAGAAACTCGCCCGATTACAAAGGTATGTGTATTTTTTCCCTAGGCCACTCTGGTTTAGCATTAGAAGCAGCAGAATTGCGAAAAAATTTTTGCCATCTCAACCATTTCTTGGCTTCAAACTCCCATATCTCGCGAACGGATTGACCTAACCCAAAAATTCCTATTGCATCTGAAAGTAGAAACTCGCCCGATTACAACGGCATCTGATTTTTTTCCCTAGGTCATTCTGGTTAAGCGTTTGGAGCAGCAGAATTGTGAAAAATTTTTTGCCTTCTCTACCATTACTTGGCTTCAAACTCCCATATCTCGCGAACGGATTGACCTAACCCAAAAATTCCTGTTGCGTCTGAAAGTAGAAACTCGCCCGATTACAAAGGTATGTGTATTTTTTCCCTAGGCCACTCTGGTTTAGCATTAGAAGCAGCAGAATTGCGAAAAATTTTTTGCCTTCTAAACCATTTCTTGGCTTCAAACTGCCATATCTCGCGATAGGATTGACCTAACCCAAAAATTCCTATTGCATCTGAAAGTAGAAACTCGCCCGATTACAACGGAATGTGTATTTTTTCCCTAGGCCATTCTGGTTAAGCGTTTGAAGCAGCAGAAGTGCGAAAAATTTGTTGTCTTCTCAACCATTTCTTGGTTTCAAATTCCCATATCTCCCGAACGGATTGACCTAACCCAAAAATTCCTATTGCATCTGAAAGTAGAAACTCGCCCGATTACAATCGTATGTGTATTTTTTCCCTAGCCCATTCTGGTTAGGCGTTTGGAGCTGCAGAATTGTGAAAAATTTGTTGTCATCTCAACCATTTCTCAGCTTCAAAGTCCCATATCTCGCGAACGGATTGACCTAACCCAGAAATTTCTATTGCATCTGAAAGTAGAAACACGCCCGATTACAAAGGTATGTATATTTTTTCCCTAGCCCATTCTGGTTAAGCGTTTGGAGCAGCAGAATTGTGAAAAATTTTTTGCCATCTCTACCATTTCTTGGCTTCAAACTCCCATATCTCGCGAACGGATTGACATAACCCAGAAATTCCTATTGCATCTGAAAGTAGAAACACGCCCGATTACAAAGGTATGTATATTTTTCCCCTAGGCCACTCTGGTTAAGCGATTGGAGCAGCAGAAGTGGGAGAAATTTGTTGTCTTGTCCACCATTTCTTAGCTTCAAACTCCCAAATCTCACGAACGGATTGACCTAACCCAAAAATTCCTGTTGCATCTGAAAGTAGAAACTCGCCCGATTACAACGGTATGTGTATTTTTTCCCTAGGCCATTCTGGTTAAGCGTTTGGAGCAGCAGAAATGCGAAAAATTATTTGCCTTCTCAACCATTCCTTGTCTTCAAACACCCATATCTAGAGAACGGATTGACCTAACCCAAAAATTCCTATTGCATTTGAAGGTAGACACTCGCCCGATTACAACGGTACGTGTATTTTTCCCCTAGGCCATTCTGGTTAAGCGATTGGAGCAGCAGAAGTGCGAAAAATTTGTTGTCTTGTCAACCATTTCTTAGCTTCAAACACCCATATATCGCGACAGGATTGACCTAACCCAAAAATTCCTATTGCATTTGAAAGTTGAAACTCGCCCGATTACAACGGTACGTGTATTTTTCCCCTAGGCCATTCTGGTTTAGCGATTGGAGCAGCAGAAGTGCGAAAAATTTGTTGTCTTCTCAACCATTTCTTGGCTTCAATCACCCATATCTCCCAAACGGATTGACCTAACCCAAAAATTCCTATTGCATTTGAAAGTAGACACTCGCCCGATTGCAACGGTACGTGTATTTTTCCCTAGGTCATTCTGGTTAAGCGATTGGAGCAGCAGAATTGTTAAAAATTTTTTGCCTTCTCTACCATTTCTTGGCTTCAAACGCCCATATCTCCCGAACGGATTGACCTAACCCAAAAATTCCTATAGCATCTGAAAATAGAAACTCGCCCGATTACAACGGTATGTGTATTTTTCCCCTAGGCCATTCTGCTTAAGCGATTGGAGCAGCAGAAGCGGGAAAAATTTGTTGTCTTGTCAACCATTTCTTAGCTTCAAAGTCCCATATTTCGCGAAAGGATTGACCTAACCCAAAAATTCCTGTTGTGACTGAAAGTGGAAACTCGCCCGATTACAACGGTATGTGTATTTTTTCCCTAGGCCATTCTGGTTAAGCATTTGAAGCACCAGAATTGCGAAAATTTTTTTGCCTTCTAAACCATTTCTTGGCTTCAAACTGCCATATCTCGCGAACGGATTGACCTAACCCAAAAATTCCTATTGCATCTGAAAGTACAAACTCGCCCGCCTACAGCGGTATGTGTATTATTTCCCTAGGCCATTCTGGTTAAGCGTTTGGATCAGCAGAATTGCGAAAAATTGTATGCCTTCGCAACCATTTCTTCGCATCAAACTCCCATATCTCGCGAACGGATTGACCTAACCCAAAAATTCCTGTTGCGTGTGAAAGTAGAAACTCGCCCGATTACAGCGGTATGTGTATTTTTTCGCTAGGCCATTCTGGTTAAGCGTTTGGATCAGCAGAATTGCGAAAAATTGTATGCCTTCGCAACCGTTTCTTGGCTTCAAACTACCATATCTCGCGAACGGATTGACCTAAACCAAAAATTTCTGTTGCGTGTGAAAGTAGAAACTCGCCCGATTACAACGGTATGTGTAATTTTTCCCTAGGCCATTCTGGTTAAGCGTTTGAAGCAGCAGAAGTGCGAAAAATTTGTTTTCTTCTTAACCATTTCTTGGCTTCAAACTCCCATATCTCGCGAACGGATTGACCTAAACCAAAAATTTCTGTTGCGTGTGAAAGTAGAAACTCGCCCGATTACAACGGTATGTGTAATTTTTCCCTAGGCCATTCTGGTTAAGCGTTTGAAGCAGCAGAAGTGCGAAAAATTTGTTTTCTTCTTAACCATTTCTTGGCTTCAAACTCCCATATCTCGCGAACGGATTGACCTAAACCAAAAATTTCTGTTGCGTGTGAAAGTAGAAACTCGCCCGATTACAACGGTATGTGTAATTTTTCCCTAGGCCATTCTGGTTAAGCGTTTGAAGCAGCAGAAGTGCGAAAAATTTGTTTTCTTCTTAACCATTTCTTGGCTTCAAACTCCCATATCTCACGAACGGATTGACCTAACCCAAAAATTCCAGTTGCATCTGAAAGTAGAAACTCGCCCGATTACAACGGTATGTGTAATTTTTCCCTAGGCCATTCTGGTTAAGCGTTTGAAGCAGCAGAAGTGCGAAAAATTTGTTTTCTTCTTAACCATTTCTTGGCTTCAAACTCCCATATCTCACGAACGGATTGACATAACCCAAAAATTCCTGTTGCGTCTGAAAGTAGAAACTCGCCCGATTACAAAGGTATGTGTATTTTTTCCCTAGGCCACTCTGGTTTAGCATTAGAAGCAGCAGAATTGGGAAAAAATTTTTGCCATCTCAACCATTTCTTGGCTTCAAACTCCCATATCTCACGAACGGATTGACCTAACCCAAAAATTCCTATTGCATCTGAAAGTAGAAACTCGCCCGATTACAACGGCATCTGAATTTTTTCCCTAGGTCATTCTGGTTAAGCGTTTGGAGCAGCAGAATTGTGAAAAATTTTTTGCCTTCTCTACCATTACTTGGCTTCAAACTCCCATATCTCGCGAACGGATTGACCTAACCCAAAAATTCCTGTTGCGTCTGAAAGTAGAAACTCGCCTGATTACAAAGGTATGTGTATTTTTTCCCTAGGCCACTCTGGTTTAGCATTAGAAGCAGCAGAATTGCGAAAAATTTTTTGGCTTCTAAACCATTTCTTGGCTTCAATCTCCCATATCTCCCGAACGGATTGACCTAACCCAAAAATTCCTATTGCATTTGAAAGTAGAAACTCGCCCGATTGCAACGGTACGTGTATTTTTTCCCTAGCCCATTCTGGTTAAGCGTTTGGAGCAGCAGAATTGTGAAAAATTTTTTGCCATCTCTACCATTTCTTGGCTTCAAACTCCCATATCTCCCGAACGGATTGACCTAATCCAAAAATTCCTATTGCATCTGAAAGTAGAAACACGCCCGATTACAAAGGTGTGTATATTTTTCCCCTAGGCCACTCTGGTTAAGCGATTGGAGCAGCAGAAGTGGGAAAAATTTGTTGTCTTGTCAACCATTTCTTAGCTTCAAAGTCCCATATCTCGCGAACGGATTGACCTAACCCAAAAATTCCTATTGTAACTGAAAGTGGAAACTCACCCGATTACAACGGTATGTGTATTTTTTCCCTAGGTCATTCTGGTTAAGCATTAGAAGCAGCAGAATTGCGAACAATTTTTTGCCTTCTAAACCATTTCTTGGCTTCAAACTGCCATATCTCGCGATAGGATTGACCTAACCCAAAAATTCCTATTGCATCTGAAAGTAGAAACTCGCCCGATTACAACGGAATGTGTATTTTTTCCCTAGGCCATTCTGGTTAACCGTTTGAAGCAGCAGAAGTGCGAAAAATTTGTTGTCTTCTTAACCATTTCTAGGCTTCAAACTCCCAAATCTCACGAACGGATTGACCCAACCCAAAAATTCCTGTTGCATCTGAAAGTAGAAACTCGCCCGATTACAACGGTATGAGTATTTTTTCCCTAGCCCATTCTGGTTAAGCGTTTGGAGCAGCAGAATTGCGAAAAATTTGTTGTCTTGTCAACCATTTCTTAGCTTCAAAGTCCCATATTTCGCGAAAGGATTGACCTAACCCAAAAATTCCTGTTGCATCTGAAAGTAGAAACTCGCCCGATTACAACGGTATGAGTATTTTTTCCCTAGCCCATTTTGGTTAAGCGTTTGCAGCAGCAGAATTGCGAAAAATTTGTTGTCTTGTCAACCATTTCTTAGCTTCAAACTCCCATATCTCGCGAAAGGATTGACCTAACCCAAAAATTCCTATTGCATTTGAAAGTTGAAACTCGCCCGATTACAACGGTACGTGTATTTTTCCCCTAGGCCATTCTGGTTTAGCGGTTGGAGCAGCAGAAGTGCGAAAAATTTGTTGTCTTCTCAACCATTTCTTGGCTTCAATCCCCCATATCTCCCGAACGGATTGACCTAACCCAAAAATTCCTACTGCATTTGAAAGTAGACACTCGCCCGATTGCAACGGTACGTGTATTTTTCCCTAGGTCATTCTGGTTAAGCGATTGGAGCAGCAGAATTGTTAAAAATTTTTTGCCTTCTCTACCATTTCTTGGCTTCAAACGCCCATATCTCCCGAACGGATTGACCTAACCCAAAAATTCCTATAGCATCTGAAAATAGAAACTCGCCCGATTACAACGGTATGTGTATTTTTCCCCTAGGCCATTCTGCTTAAGCGATTGGAGCAGCAGAAGTGGGAAAAATTTGTTGTCTTGTCAACCATTTCTTAGCTTCAAAGTCCCATATTTCGCGAAAGGATTGACCTAACCCAAAAATTCCTGTTGTGACTGAAAGTGGAAACTCGCCCGATTACAACGGTATGTGTATTTTTTCCCTAGGCCATTCTGGTTAAGCATTTGAAGCACCAGAATTGCGAAAATTTTTTTGCCTTCTAAACCATTTCTTGGCTTCAAACTGCCATATCTCGCGAACGGATTGACCTAACCCAAAAATTCCTATTGCATCTGAAAGTACAAACTCGCCCGCCTACAGCGGTATGTGTATTATTTCCCTAGGCCATTCTGGTTAAGTGTTTGGATCAGCAGAATTGCGAAAAAATGTATGCCTTCGCAACCATTTCTTGGCATCAAACTCCCATATCTCGCGAACGGATTGACCTAACCCAAAAATTCCTGTTGCGTGTGAAAGTAGAAACTCGCCCGATTGCAGCGGTATGTGTATATTTTCCCTAGGCCATTCTGGTTAAGCGTTTGGATCGGCAGAATTGCGAAAAATTGTATGCCTTCGCAACCATTTCTTGGTTTCAAACTACCATATCTCGCGAACGGATTGACCTAAACCAAAAATTTCTGTTGCGTGTAAAAATAGAAACTCGCCCGATTACAACGGTATGTGTAATTTTTCCCTAGGCCATTCTGGTTAAGCGTTTGAAGCAGCAGAAGTGCGAAAAATTTTTTTTCTTCTTAACCATTTCTTGGCTTCAAACTCCCATATCTCACGAACGGATTGACCTAACCCAAAAATTCCAGTTGCATCTGAAAGTAGAAACTCGCCCGATTACAACGGTATTTGTATTTTTTCCCTAGCCCATTCTCGTTAAGCGTTTGGAGCAGCAGAATTGCGAAAAATTTTTTGCCTTCTCAACCATTTCTTGGCTTCAAACTCCCATATCTCGCGAACGGATTGACATAACCCAAAAATTCCTGTTGCGTCTGAAAGTAGAAACTCGCCCGATTACAAAGGTATGTGTATTTTTTCCCTAGGCCACTCTGGTTTAGCATTAGAAGCAGCAGAATTGTGAAAAATTTTTTGCCATCTCTACCATTTCTTGGCTTCAAACTGCCATATCTCGCGATAGGATTGACCTAACCCAAAAATTCCTATTGCATCTGAAAGTAGAAACTCGCCCGATTACAACGGAATGTGTATTTTCTCCCTAGGCCATTCTGGTTAAGCGTTTGGAGCAGCAGAAGTGCGAAAAATTTGTTGTCTTCTTAACCATTTCTAGGCTTCAAACTCCCATATCTCACGAACGGATTGACCTAACCCAAAAATTCCTGTTGCATCTGAAAGTAGAAACTCGCCCGATTACAACGGTATGAATATTTTCTACCTAGGCCATTCTGGTTAAGCGTTTGGAGCAGCAGAATTGCGAAAAAATTTTTGCCTTCTCAACCATTCCTGGTCTTCAAACTCCCATATCTCACGAACGGAATGACATAACCCAAAAATTCCTATTGCATTTCAAAGTAGACTCTCGCGCGATTACAACGGTACGCGTATTTTTCCCCTAGGCCATTCTGGTTAGGCGTTTGGAGCTGCAGAATTGCGAAAAATTTGTTGTCATCTCAACCATTTCTTAGTTTCAAAGTCCCATATCTCGCGAACGGATTGACCTAACCCAAAAATTCCTATTGTAACTGAAAGTGGAAACTCGCCCGATTACAACGGTATGTGTATTTTTTCCCTAGGCCATTCTGGTTAAGCGTTTGGATCAGCAGAATTGCGAAAAATTGTATGCCTTCTAAACCATTTCTTGGCTTCAAACTGCCATATCTCGCGATAGGATTGACCTAACCCAAAAATTCCTATTGCATCTGAAAGTAGAAACTCGCCCGATTACAACGGTATGTGTATTTTTTCCCTAGGCCATTCTGGTTAAGCGTTTGGAGCAGCAGAATTGCGAAAAATTTTTTGCCTTCTCAACCATTCCTTGTCTTCAAACTCCCATATCTCACGAACGGATTGACATAACCCAAAAATTCCTATTGCATATGAAAGTAGACACTCGCCCGATTACAACGGTACGTGTATTTTTCCCCTAGGCCATTCTGGTTAAGCGATTGGAGCAGCAGAAGTGGGAAAAATTTGTTGTCTTGTCAACCATTTCTTAGCTTCAAAGTCCCATATATCGCGAACGGATTGACCTAACCCAAAAATTCCTATTGCATCTGAAAGTAGAAACTCGCCCGATTACAACGGTATGTGTATTTTTTCCCTAGGCCATTCTGGTTAAGCGTTTGGATCAGCAGAATTGCGAAAAATGTTTTGCCTTCTCTACCATTTCTTGGCTTCAAACTCCCATATCTCGCGAACGGATTCACCTAACCCAAAAATTCCTATTGCATCTGAAAGTAGAAACTCGCCCGATTACAACGGTATGTGTATTTTTCCCCTAGGCCATTCTGGTTAAGCGTTTGGATCAGCAGAATTCCGAAAAATGTTTTGCCTTCTCAACCATTTCTTGGTTTCAAACTCCCATATCTCGCGAAGGGATTGACCTAACCCCAAAATTCCAGTTGCGTCTGAAAGTAGAAACTCGCCCGATTACAACGGTATGTGTATTTTTTCCCTAGGCCATTCTGGTTAAGCGTTTGGAGCAGCAGAATTGCGAAAAATTTGTTGTCTTCTCAACCATTTCTTGGCTTCAATCTCCCATATCTCCCGAACGGATTGACATAACACAAAAATTCCTATTGCATTTGAAAGTAGAAACTCGCCCGATTGCAACGGTACGTGTATTTTTCCCTAGGTCATTCTGGTTAAGCGTTTGGATCAGCAGAATTGCGAAAAATGTTTTGCCTTCTCTACCATTTCTTGGCTTCAAACTCCCATATCTCGCGAACGGATTCACCTAACCCAAAAATTCCTATTGCATCTGAAAATAGAAACTCGCCCGATTACAACGGTTTGTGTATTTTTTCCCTAGGCCATTCTGGTTAAGTGTTTGGTGCGGCAGAATTGCGAAAAATTTTTTGCCTTCTCAACCATTCCTAGTCTTCAAACTCCCATATCTCACGAACGGATTGACATAACCCAAAAATTCCTATTGCATATGAAAGTAGACACTCGCCCGATTACAACGGTACGTGTATTTTTCCCCTAGGCCATTCTGGTTAAGCGATTGGAGCAGTAGAAGTGGGAAAAATTTGTTGTCTTGTCAACCATTTCTTAGCTTCAAAGTCCCATATTTCGCGAACGGATAGACCTAACCCAAAAATTCCTATTGCATCTGAAAGTAGAAACTCGCCCGATTACAACGGTATGTGTACTTTTTCCCTAGACCACTCTGGTTAAGCGTTTGGAGCAGCCGAATTGCGAAAAATTTGTTGTCTTCTCAACCATTTCTTGGCTTCAAAGTCCCATATCTCGCGAACGGATTGACCTAACCCAAAAATTCCTATTGCATCTGAAAGTAGAAACTCGTCCGATTACAACGGTATGTGTATTTTTTCCCTAGGCCATTCTGGTTAAGCGTTTGGATCAGCAGAATTGCGAAAAATGTTTTGCCTTCTCTACCATTTCTTGGTTTCAAACTCCCATATCTCGCGAACGGATTGACTTAACCCAAAAATTCCTAGTGCATCTGAAAGTAGAAACTCGCCCGATTACAACGGTATGTGTATTTTTTCCCTAGGCCATTCTGGTTAAGCGTTTGGAGCAGCAGAAGTGCGAAAAATTTGTTGTCGTCTCAACCATTTCTTAGCTTCAAAGTCCCATATCTCGCGAACGGATTGACCTAACCCAAAAATTCCTATTGTAACTGAAAGTAGAAACTCGCCCGATTACAACGGTATGTGTATTTTTTCCCTAGGCAATTCTGGTTAAGCGTTTGGAGCAGCAGAAGTACGAAAAATTTGTTGTCTTCTCAACCATTTCTTGGCTTCAATCTCCCATATCTCCCGACCGGATTGACCTAACCCAAAAATTCCTATTGCATTAGAAAGTAGAAACTCGCCCGATTGCAACGGTACGTGTATTTTTTCCTAGGTCATTCTGGTTAAGCGATTGGAGCAACAGAATTGTTAAAAATTTTTTGCCTACTCTACCATTTCTTGGCTTCAAACTCCCATATTTGCCGAACGGATTGACCTAACCCAACAATTCCTATAGCATCTGAAAGTAGAATCTCGCCCGATTACAAAGGTATGTGAGTTTTTTCCCTAGGCCAATCTGGTTAAGCGATTGGAGCAGCAGAATTGCGAAAAATTTGTTGTCTTCTCAACCATTTCTTGGCTTCAATCTCCCACATCTCCCAAACGGATTGACCTAACCCAAAATTTCTATTGCATTTGAAAGTAGAAACTCGCCCGATTGCAACGGTACGTGTATTTTTCCCTAGGTCATTCTGGTTAAGCGATTGGAGCAGCAGAATTGTTAAAAATTTTTTGCCTTCTCTACCATTTCTTGGCTTCAAACTCCCATATCTCCCGAACGGATTGACCTAACCCAAAAATTCCAATAGCATCTGAAAATAGAAACTCGCCCGATTACAACGGTATGTGTATTTTTTCCCTAGGCCATTCTGGTTAAGTGTTTGGAGCGGCAGAATTGCGAAAAATTTTTTGCCTTCTCAACCATTCCTTGTCTTCAAACTCCCATATCTCACGAACGGATTGACATAACCCAAAAATTCCTATTGCATATGAAAGTAGACACTCGCCCGATTACAACGGTACGTGTATTTTTCCCCTAGGCCATTCTGGTTAAGCGATTGGAGCAGCAGAAGTGGGAAAAATTTGTTGTCTTGTCAACCATTTCTTAGCTTCAAAGTCCCATATTTCGCGAACGGATTGAACTAATCCAAAAATTCCTATTGTAACTGAAAGTGGAATCTCGCCCGATTACAACGGTATGTGTATTTTTTCCATAGGACATTCTGGTTAAGCGTTTGGATCAGCAGAATTGTGAAAAATTGTATGCCTTTGCAACCATTTCTTGGCATCAAACTCCCATATCTCGCGAACGGATTGACCTAACCCAAAAATTCCTGTAGCGTGTGAAAGTAGAAACTCGCCCGATTACAACGGTATGTGTATTTTTTCCCTAGGCCATTCTGGTTAAGCGTTTGGAGCAGCAGAAGTGCGAAAAATTTGTTGTCGTCTCAACCATTTCTTAGCTTCAAAGTCCCATATCTCGCGAACGGATTGACCTAACCCAAAAATTCCTATTGTAACTGAAAGTAGAAACTCGCCCGATTACAACGGTATGTGTATTTTTCCCCTAGGCCATTCTGGTTAAGCGATTGGAGCAGCAGAAGTGGGAAAAATTTGTTGTCTTGTCAACCATTTCTTAGCTTCAAAGTCCCATATTTCGCGAACGGATTGAACTAACCCAAAAATTCCTATTGTAACTGAAAGTGGAAACTCGCCCGATTACAACGGTATGTGTATTTTTTCCATAGGACATTCTGGTTAAGCGTTTGGATCAGCAGAATTGTGAAAAATTGTATGCCTTTGCAACCATTTCTTGGCATCAAACTCCCATATCTCGCGAACGGATTGACCTAACCCAAAAATTCCTGTAGCGTGTGAAAGTAGAAACTCGCCCGATTACAACGGTATGTGTATTTTTTCCCTAGGCCAAACTGGTTAAGCGATTGGAGCAGCAGAAGTGCGAAAAATTTGTTGTCTTGTCAACCATTTCTTAGCTTCAAACTCCCATATCTCGCGAACGGATAGACCTAACCCAAAAATTCCTATTGCATCTGAAAGTAGAAACTCGCCCCATTACAACGGTATGTGTACTTTTTCCCTAGACCACTCTGGTTAAGCGTTTGGAGCAGCCGAATTGCGAAAAATTTGTTGTCTTCTCAACCATTTCTTAGCTTCAAACTCCCATATCTGCCGAACGGATTGACCTAACCCAAAAATTCCTATAGCATCTGAAAGTAGAAACTCGCCCGATTACAACGGTATGTGTATTTTTTCCCTAGGCCATTCTGGTTAAGCGTTTGGAGCAGCAGAAGTGCGAAAAATTTGTTGTCGTCTCAACCATTTCTTAGCTTCAAAGTCCCATATCTCGCGAACGGATTGACCTAACCCAAAAATTCCTATTGTAACTGAAAGTAGAAACTCGCCCGATTACAACGGTATGTGTATTTTTCCCCTAGGCCATTCTGGTTAAGCGATTGGAGCAGCAGAAGTGGGAAAAATTTGTTGTCTTGTCAACCATTTCTTAGCTTCAAAGTCCCATATTTCGCGAACGGATTGAACTAACCCAAAAATTCCTATTGTAACTGAAAGTGGAAACTCGCCCGATTACAACGGTATGTGTATTTTTTCCATAGGACATTCTGGTTAAGCGTTTGGATCAGCAGAATTGTGAAAAATTGTATGCCTTTGCAACCATTTCTTGGCATCAAACTCCCATATCTCGCGAACGGATTGACCTAACCCAAAAATTCCTGTAGCGTGTGAAAGTAGAAACTCGCCCGATTACAACGGTATGTGTATTTTTTCCCTAGGCCAAACTGGTTAAGCGATTGGAGCAGCAGAATTGCGAAAAATTTGTTGTCTTGTCAACCATTTCTTAGCTTCAAACTCCCATATCTCGCGAACGGATAGACCTAACCCAAAAATTCCTATTGCATCTGAAAGTAGAAACTCGCCCCATTACAACGGTATGTGTACTTTTTCCCTAGACCACTCTGGTTAAGCGTTTGGAGCAGCCGAATTGCGAAAAATTTGTTGTCTTCTCAACCATTTCTTAGCTTCAAACTCCCATATCTGCCGAACGGATTGACCTAACCCAAAATTCCTATTGCATTAGAAAGTAGAAACTCGCCCGATTGCAACGGTACGTGTATTTTTTCCTAGGTCATTCTGGTTAAGCGATTGGAGCAACAGAATTGTTAAAAATTTTTTGCCTACTCTACCATTTCTTGGCTTCAAACTCCCATATTTGCCGAACGGATTGACCTAACCCAACAATTCCTATAGCATCTGAAAGTAGAATCTCGCCCGATTACAAAGGTATGTGAGTTTTTTCCCTAGGCCAATCTGGTTAAGCGATTGGAGCAGCAGAATTGCGAAAAATTTGTTGTCTTCTCAACCATTTCTTGGCTTCAATCTCCCACATCTCCCAAACGGATTGACCTAACCCAAAATTTCTATTGCATTTGAAAGTAGAAACTCGCCCGATTGCAACGGTACGTGTATTTTTCCCTAGGTCATTCTGGTTAAGCGATTGGAGCAGCAGAATTGTTAAAAATTTTTTGCCTTCTCTACCATTTCTTGGCTTCAAACTCCCATATCTCCCGAACGGATTGACCTAACCCAAAAATTCCAATAGCATCTGAAAATAGAAACTCGCCCGATTACAACGGTATGTGTATTTTTTCCCTAGGCCATTCTGGTTAAGTGTTTGGAGCGGCAGAATTGCGAAAAATTTTTTGCCTTCTCAACCATTCCTTGTCTTCAAACTCCCATATCTCACGAACGGATTGACATAACCCAAAAATTCCTATTGCATATGAAAGTAGACACTCGCCCGATTACAACGGTACGTGTATTTTTCCCCTAGGCCATTCTGGTTAAGCGATTGGAGCAGCAGAAGTGGGAAAAATTTGTTGTCTTGTCAACCATTTCTTAGCTTCAAAGTCCCATATTTCGCGAACGGATTGAACTAACCCAAAAATTCCTATTGTAACTGAAAGTGGAATCTCGCCCGATTACAACGGTATGTGTATTTTTTCCATAGGACATTCTGGTTAAGCGTTTGGATCAGCAGAATTGTGAAAAATTGTATGCCTTTGCAACCATTTCTTGGCATCAAACTCCCATATCTCGCGAACGGATTGACCTAACCCAAAAATTCCTGTAGCGTGTGAAAGTAGAAACTCGCCCGATTACAACGGTATGTGTATTTTTTCCCTAGGCCATTCTGGTTAAGCGTTTGGAGCAGCAGAAGTGCGAAAAATTTGTTGTCGTCTCAACCATTTCTTAGCTTCAAAGTCCCATATCTCGCGAACGGATTGACCTAACCCAAAAATTCCTATTGTAACTGAAAGTAGAAACTCGCCCGATTACAACGGTATGTGTATTTTTCCCCTAGGCCATTCTGGTTAAGCGATTGGAGCAGCAGAAGTGGGAAAAATTTGTTGTCTTGTCAACCATTTCTTAGCTTCAAAGTCCCATATTTCGCGAACGGATTGAACTAACCCAAAAATTCCTATTGTAACTGAAAGTGGAAACTCGCCCGATTACAACGGTATGTGTATTTTTTCCATAGGACATTCTGGTTAAGCGTTTGGATCAGCAGAATTGTGAAAAATTGTATGCCTTTGCAACCATTTCTTGGCATCAAACTCCCATATCTCGCGAACGGATTGACCTAACCCAAAAATTCCTGTAGCGTGTGAAAGTAGAAACTCGCCCGATTACAACGGTATGTGTATTTTTTCCCTAGGCCAAACTGGTTAAGCGATTGGAGCAGCAGAATTGCGAAAAATTTGTTGTCTTGTCAACCATTTCTTAGCTTCAAACTCCCATATCTCGCGAACGGATAGACCTAACCCAAAAATTCCTATTGCATCTGAAAGTAGAAACTCGCCCCATTACAACGGTATGTGTACTTTTTCCCTAGACCACTCTGGTTAAGCGTTTGGAGCAGCCGAATTGCGAAAAATTTGTTGTCTTCTCAACCATTTCTTAGCTTCAAACTCCCATATCTGCCGAACGGATTGACCTAACCCAAAAATTCCTATAGCATCTGAAAGTAGAAACTCGCCCGATTACAACGGTATGTGTATTTTTTCCCTAGGCCATTCTGGTTAAGCGTTTGGAGCAGCAGAAGTGCGAAAAATTTGTTGTCGTCTCAACCATTTCTTAGCTTCAAAGTCCCATATCTCGCGAACGGATTGACCTAACCCAAAAATTCCTATTGTAACTGAAAGTAGAAACTCGCCCGATTACAACGGTATGTGTATTTTTTCCCTAGGCAATTCTGGTTAAGCGTTTGGAGCAGCAGAAGTACGAAAAATTTGTTGTCTTCTCAACCATTTCTTGGCTTCAATCTCCCATATCTCCCGAACGGATTGACCTAACCCAAAAATTCCTATTGCAATAGAAAGTAGAAACTCGCCCGATTGCAACGGTACGTGTATTTTTTCCTAGGTCATTCTGGTTAAGCGATTGGAGCAACAGAATTGTTAAAAATTTTTTGCCTACTCTACCATTTCTTGGCTTCAAACTCCCATATTTGCCGAACGGATTGACCTAACCCAACAATTCCTATAGCATCTGAAAGTAGAATCTCGCCCGATTACAAAGGTATGTGAATTTTTTCCGTAGGCCAATCTGGTTAAGCGTTTGGAGCAGCAGAAGTACGAAAAATTTTTTGCCTTCTCTACCATTTCTTGGCTTCAAACTCCCATATCTCCCGAACGGATTGACCTAACCCAACAATTGCTATAGCATCTGAAAATAGAAACTCGCCCGATTACAACGGTATGTGTATTTTTTCCCTAGGCCATTCTGGTTAAGTGTTTGGAGCGGCAGAATTGCGAAAAATTTTTTGCCTTCTCAACCATTCCTTGTCTTCATACTCCCATATCTCACGAACGGATTGACATAACCCAAAAATTCCTATTGCATATGAAAGTAGACACTCGCCCGATTACAACGGTACGTGTATTTTTCCCCTAGGCCATTCTGGTTAAGCGATTGGAGCAGCAGAAGCGGGAACAATTTGTTGTCTTGTCAACCATTTCTTAGCTTCAAAGTCCCATATTTCGCGAACGGATTGAACTAACCCAAAAATTCCTATTGTAACTGAAAGTGGAAACCCGCCCGATTACAACGGTATGTGTATTTTTTCCATAGGCCATTCTGGTTAAGCGTTTGGATCAGCAGAATTGTGAAAAATTGTATGCCTTCGCAACCATTTCTTGGCATCAAACTCCCATATCTCGCGAACGGATTGACCTAACCCAAAAATTCCTGTAGCGTGTGAAAGTAGAAACTCGCCCGATTACAACGGTATGTGTATTTTTTCCCTAGGCCAATCTGGTTAAGCGATTGGAGCAGCAGAAGTGCGAAAAATTTGTTGTCTTGTCAACCATTTCTTAGCTTCAAACTCCCATATCTCGCGAACGGATAGACCTAACCCAAAAATTCCTATTGCATCTGAAAGTAGAAACTCGCCCCATTACAACGGTATGTGTACTTTTTCCCTAGACCACTCTGGTTAAGCGTTTGGAGCAGCCGAATTGCGAAAAATTTGTTGTCTTCTCAACCATTTCTTGGCTTCAATCTCCCACATCTCCCGAACGGATTGACCTAACCCAAAAATTCCTATTGCATCTGAAAGTAGAAACTCGCCCGATTACAACGGTATGTGTATTTTTCCCCTAGGCCATTCTGGTTAAGCGTTTGGATCAGCAGAATTCCGAAAAATGTTTTGCCTTCTCAACCATTTCTTGGTTTCAAACTCCCATATCTCGCGAAGGGATTGACCTAACCCCAAAATTCCAGTTGCGTCTGAAAGTAGAAACTCGCCCGATTACAACGGTATGTGTATTTTTTCCCTAGGCCATTCTGGTTAAGCGTTTGGAGCAGCAGAATTGCGAAAAATTTGTTGTCTTCTCAACCATTTCTTGGCTTCAATCTCCCATATCTCCCGAACGGATTGACATAACACAAAAATTCCTATTGCATTTGAAAGTAGAAACTCGCCCGATTGCAACGGTACGTGTATTTTTCCCTAGGTCATTCTGGTTAAGCGATTGGAGCAGCAGAATTGTTAAAAATTTTTTTCCTTCTCTACCATTTCTTGGCTTCAAACTCCCATATCTCCCGAACAGATTGACCTAATCCAAAAATTCCTATAGCATCTGAAAATAGAAACTCGCCCGATTACAACGGTTTGTGTATTTTTTCCCTAGGCCATTCTGGTTAAGTGTTTGGTGCGGCAGAATTGCGAAAAATTTTTTGCCTTCTCAACCATTCCTAGTCTTCAAACTCCCATATCTCACGAACGGATTGACATAACCCAAAAATTCCTATTGCATATGAAAGTAGACACTCGCCCGATTACAACGGTACGTGTATTTTTCCCTAGGCCATTCTGGTTAAGCGATTGGAGCAGCAGAAGTGGGAAAAATTTGTTGTCTTGTCAACCATTTCTTAGCTTCAAAGTCCCATATTTCGCGAACGGATTGACCTAACCCAAAAATTCCTATTGTAACTGAAAGTGGAATCTCGCCCGATTACAACGGTATGTGTATTTTTTCCCTAGGCCATTCTGGTTAAGCGTTTGGATCAGCAGAATTGCGAAAAATTGTATGCCTTCGCAACCATTTCTTATCTTCAAACTCCCATATCTCGCGAACGGATTGACCTAACCCAAAAATTCCTATTGCATCTGAAAGTAGAAACTCGCCCGATTACAACGGAATGTGTATTTTTTCCCTAGGCCATTCTGGTTAAGCGTTTGAAGCAGCAGAAGTGCGAAAAATTTGTTGTCTTCTTAACCATTTCTAGGCTTCAAACTCCCATATCTCACGAACGGATTGACCTAACCCAAAAATTCCTGTTGCATCTGAAAGTAGAAACTCGCCCGATTACAACGGTATGTGTATTTTTTCCCTAGCCCATTCTGGTTAAGCGTTTGGAGCAGCAGAATTGCGAAAAATTTTTTGCCTTCTCAACCATTATTTGGCTTCAAACTCCCATATCTCGCGAACGGATTGACCTAACCCAAAAATTTCTATTGCATCTGAAAGTAGAAACACGCCCGATTACAAAGATGTGTGTATTTTTTCCCTAGGCCATTCTGGTTAAGCGTTTGGAGCAGCAGAATTGCGAAAAATTTTTTGCCTTCTCAACCATTCCTTGTCTTCAAACTCCCATATCTCACGAACGGAATGACATAACCCAAAAATTCCTATTGCAATTCAAAGTAGACTCTCGCCCGATTACAACGGTACGCGTATTTTTCCCCTAGGCCATTCTGGTTAGGCGTTTGGAGTTGCAGAATTGCGAAAAATTTGTTGTCATCTCAACCATTTCTTAGCTTCAAAGTCCCATATCTCGCGAACGGATAGACCCAACCCAAAAATTCCTATTGCATCTGAAAGTAGAAACTCGCCCGATTACAACGGAATGTGTATTTTTTCCCTAGGCCATTCTGGTTAAGCGTTTGGATCAGCAGAATTCCGAAAAATGTTTTGCCTTCTCAACCATTTCTTGGTTTCAAACTCCCATATCTCGCGAACGGATTGACCTAACCCAAAAATTCCTATTGCATCTGAAAGTAGAAACTCGCCCGATTACAACGGTATGTGTATTTTTTCCCTAGGCCATTCTGGTTAAGCGTTTGGATCAGCAGAATTCCGAAAAATGTTTTGCCTTCTCAACCATTTCTTGGTTTCAAACTCCCATATCTCGCGAACGGATTGACCAAACCCAAAAATTCCTGTTGCGTCTGAAAGTAGAAACTCGTCCGATTACAACGGTATGTGTATTTTTTCCCTAGGCCAATCTGGTTAAGCGATTGCAGCAGAAGAAGTGCGAAAAATTGGTTGTCTTCTCAACCATTTCTTGGCTTCAAAGTCCCATATTTCGCGAACGGATTGAACTAACCCAAAAATTCCTATTGTAACTGAAAATGGAAACTCGCCCGATTACAACGGTATGTGTATTTTTTCCATAGGCCATTCTGGTTAAGCGATTGGAGCAGCAGAAGTGCGAAAAATTTGTTGTCTTGTCAACCATTTCTTAGCTTCAAACTCCCATATCTCGCGAACGGATAGACCTAACCCAAAAATTCCTATTGCATCTGAAAGTAGAAACTCGCCCCATTACAACGGTATGTGTACTTTTTCCCTAGACCACTCTGGTTAAGCGTTTGGAGCAGCCGAATTGCGAAAAATTTGTTGTCCTCTCAACCATTTCTTAGCTTCAAACTCCCATATCTGCCGAACGGATTGACCTAACCCAAAAATTCCTATAGCATCTGAAAGTAGAAACTCGCCCGATTACAACGGTATGTGTATTTTTTCCCTAGGCCAATCTGGTTAAGCGATTGGAGCAGCAGGTGTGCGAAAAATTTGTTGTCTTCTCAACCATTTCTTGGCTTCAATCTCCCATATCTCCCGAACGGATTGACCTAACCCAAAAATTCCTATTGCATTTGAAAGTAGAAACTCGCCCGATTGCAACGGTACGTGTATTTTTCCACTAGGCCATTCTGGTTAAGCGTTTGGAGCAGCAGAAGTGCGAAAAATTTGTTGTCTTCTCAATCATTTCTTAGTTTCAAAGTCCCATATCTCGCGAACGGATTGACCTAACCCAAAAATTCCTATTGTAACTGAAAGTAGAAACTCGCCCGGTTACAACGGTATGTGTATTTTTTCCCTAGGCCACTCTGGTCAAGCGATTGGAGCAGCAGAAGTGGGAAAAATTTGTTGTCTTGTCAACCATTTCTTAGTTTCAAAGTCCCATATCTCGCGAACGGATTGACCTAACCCAAAAATTCCTATTGCATCTGAAAGTAGTAACTCGCCCGATTACAACGGAATGTGTATTTTTTCCCTAGGCCATTCTGGTTAAGCGTTTGAAGCAGCAGAAGTGCGAAAAATTTGTTGTCTTCTTAACCATTTCTAGGCTTCAAACTCCCATATCTCACGAACGGATTGACCTAACCCAAAAATTCCTGTTGCATCTGAAAGTAGAAACTCGCCCGATTACAACGGTATGTGTATTTTATCCCTAGCCCATTCTGGTTAAGCGTTTGGAGCAGCAGAATTGCGAAAAATTTTTTGCCTTCTCAACCATTATTTGGCTTCAAACTCCCATATCTCGCGAACGGATTGACCTAACCCAAAAATTTCTATTGCATCTGAAAGTAGAAACACGCCCGATTACAAAGGTGTGTGTATTTTTTCCCTAGGCCATTCTGGTTAAGCGTTTGGAGCAGCAGAATTGCGAAAAATTTTTTGCCCTCTCAACCATTCCTTGTCTTCAAACTCCCATATCTCACGAACGGAATGACATAACCCAAAAATTCCTATTGCATTTCAAAGTAGACTCTCGCCCGATTTCAACGGTACGCGTATTTTTCCCCTAGGCCATTCTGGTTAGGCGTTTGGAGCTGCAGAATTGCGAAAAATTTGTTGTCATCTCAACCATTTCTTAGCTTCAAAGTCCCATATCTCGCGAACGGATAGACCCAACCCAAAAATTCCTATTGCATCTGAAAGTAGAAACTCGCCCGATTACAACGGTATGTGTATTTTTTCCCTAGGCCATTCTGGTTAAGCGTTTGGATCAGCAGAATTCCGAAAAATGTTTTGCCTTCTCAACCATTTCTTGGTTTCAAACTCCCATATCTCGCGAACGGATTGACCTAACCCAAAAATTCCTATTGCATCTGAAAGTAGAAACTCGCCCGATTACAACGGTATGTGTATTTTTTCCCTAGGCCATTCTGGTTAAGCGTTTGGATCAGCAGAATTCCGAAAAATGTTTTGCCTTCTCAACCATTTCTTGGTTTCAAACTCCCATATCTCGCGAACGGATTGACCTAACCCAAAAATTCCTGTTGCGTCTGAAAGTAGAAACTCGTCCGATTACAACGGTATGTGTATTTTTTCCCTAGGCCAATCTGGTTAAGCGATTGGAGCAGAAGAAGTGCGAAAAATTTGTTGTCTTGTCAACCGTTCCTTAGCTTCAAACTCCCATATCTCGCGAACGGATAGACCTAACCCAAAAATTCCTATTGCATCTGAAAGTAGAAACTCGCCCGATTACAACGGTATGTGTACTTTTTCCCTAGGCCACTCTAGTTAAGCGTTTGGAGCAGCAGAATTGCGAAAAATTGCTTGTCTTCTCAACCATTTCTTGGCTTCAAAGTCCCATATCTCGCGAACGGATTGACCTAACCCAAAAATTCCTATTGCATCTGAAAGTAGAAACTCGCCCGATTACAACGGTATGTGTATTTTTTCCCTAGGCCATTCTGGTTAAGCGTTTGGATCAGCAGAATTCCGAAAAATGTTTTGCCTTCTCAACCGTTTCTTGGTTTCAAACTCCCATATCTCGCGAACGGATTGACCTAACCCAAAAATTCCTATTGCATCTGAAAGTAGAAACTCGCCCGATTACAACGGTATGTGTATTTTTTCCCTAGGCCATTCTGGTTAAGCGTTTGGATCAGCAGAATTGCGAAAAATTTTCGTCTTCTCAATCATTTCTTGGCTTCAATCTCCCATATCTCCCGAACGGATTGACCTAACCCAAAAATTCCTATTGCATTTGAAAGTAGAAACTCGCCCGATTGCAACGGTACGTGTATTTTTCCCTAGGTCATTCTGGTTAAGCGATTGGAGCAGCAGAATTGTTAAAAATTTTTTGCCTACTCTACCATTTCTTGGCTTCAAACTCCCTTATCTGCCGAACGGATTGACCTAACCCAAGAATTCCTATAGCATCTGAAAGTAGAAACTCGCCCGATTACAACGGTATGTGTATTTTTTCCCTAGGCCAATCTGGTTAAGCGATTGGAGCAGCAGAATTGCGAAAAATTTGTTGTCTTCTCAACCATTTCTTGGCTTCAAAGTCCCATATCTCGCGAACGGATTGACCTAACCCAAAAATTCCTATTGCATCTGAAAGTAGAAACTCGCCCGATTACAACGGTATGTGTATTTTTTCCCTAGGCCATTCTGGTTAAGCGTTTGGATCAGCAGAATTGCGAAAAATGTTTTGCCTTCTCTACCATTTCTTGGCTTCAAACTCCCATATCTCGCGAACGGATTGACTTAACCCAAAAATTCCTAGTGCATCTGAAAGTAGAAACTCGCCCGATTACAACGGTATGTGTATTTTTTCCCTACGCCTTTCTGGTTAAGCGTTTGGAGCAGCAGAAGTGCGAAAAACTTGTTGTCGTCTCAACCATTTATTAGCTTCAAAGTCCCATATCTCGCGAACGGATTGACCTAACCCAAAAATTCCTATTGTAACTGAAAGTAGAAACTCGCCCGATTACAACGGTATGTGTATTTTTTCCCTAGGCAATTCTGGTTAAGCGTTTGGAGCAGCAGAAGTGCGAAAAATTTGTTGTCTTCTCAACCATTTCTTGGCGTCAATCTCCCATATCTCCCGAACGGATTGACCTAACCCAAAAATTCCTATTGCATTTGAAAGTAGAAACTCGCCCGATTGCAACGGTACGTGTATTTTTCCCTAGGTCATTCTGGTTAAGCGATTGGAGCAGCAGAATTGATAAAAATTTTTTGCCTTCTCTACCATTTCTTTGCTTCAAACTCCCATATCTCCCGAACGGATTGACCTAACCCAAAAATTCCTATAGCATCTGAAAATAGAAACTCGCCCGATTACAACGGTATGTGTATTTTTTCTCTAGGCCATTCTGTTTAAGCGTTTGGAGCAGCAGAATTGCGAAAAAATTTTTGCCTTCTCAACCATTCCTTGTCTTCCAACTCCCATATCTCACGAACGGATTGACATAACCCAAAAATTCCTATTGCATTTGAAAGTAGACACTCCCCCGATTACAACGGTACGTGTATTTTTCCCCTAGGCCACTCTGGTTAAGCGATTGGAGCAGCAGAAGTGGGAAAAATTTGTTGTCTTGTCAACCATTTCTTAGCTTCAAAGTCCCATATTTCGCGAACGGATTGACCTAACCCAAAAATTCCTATTGTAACTGAAAGTGGAAACTCGCCCGATTACAACGGTATGTGTATTTTTTCCCTAGGCCATTCTGGTTAAGCGTTTGGAGTAGCAGATGTGCGAAAAATTTGTTGTCTTGTCAACCATTTCTTAGCTTCAAAGTCCCATATCTCGCGAATGGATTGACCTAACACAAAAATTCCTATTGTGGCTGAAAGTAGAAACTCGCCCGATTACAACGGTATGTGTACTTTTTCCCTAGGCCATTCTGGTTAAGCGTTTGGAGCAGCAGAATTGCGAAAAATTTGTTGTCTTCTCAACCATTTCTTGGCTTCAAAGTCCCATATCTCGCGAACGGATTGACCTAACCCAAAAATTCCTAGTGCATCTGAAAGTAGAAACTCGCCCGATTACAACGGTATGTGTATTTTTTCCCTACGCCATTCTGGTTAAGCGTTTGGAGCAGCAGAAGTGCGAAAAACTTGTTGTCGTCTCAACCATTTATTAGCTTCAAAGTCCCATATCTCGCGAACGGATTGACCTAACCCAAAAATTCCTATTGTAACTGAAAGTAGAAACTCGCCCGATTACAACGGTATGTGTATTTTTTCCCTAGGCCACTCTGGTCAAGCGATTGGAGCAGCAGAAGTGGGAAAAATTTGTTGTCTTGTCAACCATTTCTTAGTTTCAAAGTCCCATATCTCGCGAACGGATTGACCTAACCCAAAAATTCCTATTGCATCTGAAAGTAGTAACTCGCCCGATTACAACGGAATGTGTATTTTTTCCCTAGGCCATTCTGGTTAAGCGTTTGAAGCAGCAGAAGTGCGAAAAATTTGTTGTCTTCTTAACCATTTCTAGGCTTCAAACTCCCATATCTCACGAACGGATTGACCTAACCCAAAAATTCCTGTTGCATCTGAAAGTAGAAACTCGCCCGATTACAACGGTATGTGTATTTTATCCCTAGCCCATTCTGGTTAAGCGTTTGGAGCAGCAGAATTGCGAAAAATTTTTTGCCTTCTCAACCATTATTTGGCTTCAAACTCCCATATCTCGCGAACGGATTGACCTAACCCAAAAATTTCTATTGCATCTGAAAGTAGAAACACGCCCGATTACAAAGGTGTGTGTATTTTTTCCCTAGGCCATTCTGGTTAAGCGTTTGGAGCAGCAGAATTGCGAAAAATTTTTTGCCCTCTCAACCATTCCTTGTCTTCAAACTCCCATATCTCACGAACGGAATGACATAACCCAAAAATTCCTATTGCATTTCAAAGTAGACTCTCGCCCGATTTCAACGGTACGCGTATTTTTCCCCTAGGCCATTCTGGTTAGGCGTTTGGAGCTGCAGAATTGCGAAAAATTTGTTGTCATCTCAACCATTTCTTAGCTTCAAAGTCCCATATCTCGCGAACGGATAGACCCAACCCAAAAATTCCTATTGCATCTGAAAGTAGAAACTCGCCCGATTACAACGGTATGTGTATTTTTTCCCTAGGCCATTCTGGTTAAGCGTTTGGATCAGCAGAATTCCGAAAAATGTTTTGCCTTCTCAACCATTTCTTGGTTTCAAACTCCCATATCTCGCGAACGGATTGACCTAACCCAAAAATTCCTATTGCATCTGAAAGTAGAAACTCGCCCGATTACAACGGTATGTGTATTTTTTCCCTAGGCCATTCTGGTTAAGCGTTTGGATCAGCAGAATTCCGAAAAATGTTTTGCCTTCTCAACCATTTCTTGGTTTCAAACTCCCATATCTCGCGAACGGATTGACCTAACCCAAAAATTCCTGTTGCGTCTGAAAGTAGAAACTCGTCCGATTACAACGGTATGTGTATTTTTTCCCTAGGCCAATCTGGTTAAGCGATTGGAGCAGAAGAAGTGCGAAAAATTTGTTGTCTTGTCAACCGTTCCTTAGCTTCAAACTCCCATATCTCGCGAACGGATAGACCTAACCCAAAAATTCCTATTGCATCTGAAAGTAGAAACTCGCCCGATTACAACGGTATGTGTACTTTTTCCCTAGGCCACTCTAGTTAAGCGTTTGGAGCAGCAGAATTGCGAAAAATTGCTTGTCTTCTCAACCATTTCTTGGCTTCAAAGTCCCATATCTCGCGAACGGATTGACCTAACCCAAAAATTCCTATTGCATCTGAAAGTAGAAACTCGCCCGATTACAACGGTATGTGTATTTTTTCCCTAGGCCATTCTGGTTAAGCGTTTGGATCAGCAGAATTCCGAAAAATGTTTTGCCTTCTCAACCGTTTCTTGGTTTCAAACTCCCATATCTCGCGAACGGATTGACCTAACCCAAAAATTCCTATTGCATCTGAAAGTAGAAACTCGCCCGATTACAACGGTATGTGTATTTTTTCCCTAGGCCATTCTGGTTAAGCGTTTGGATCAGCAGAATTGCGAAAAATTTTCGTCTTCTCAATCATTTCTTGGCTTCAATCTCCCATATCTCCCGAACGGATTGACCTAACCCAAAAATTCCTATTGCATTTGAAAGTAGAAACTCGCCCGATTGCAACGGTACGTGTATTTTTCCCTAGGTCATTCTGGTTAAGCGATTGGAGCAGCAGAATTGTTAAAAATTTTTTGCCTACTCTACCATTTCTTGGCTTCAAACTCCCTTATCTGCCGAACGGATTGACCTAACCCAAGAATTCCTATAGCATCTGAAAGTAGAAACTCGCCCGATTACAACGGTATGTGTATTTTTTCCCTAGGCCAATCTGGTTAAGCGATTGGAGCAGCAGAATTGCGAAAAATTTGTTGTCTTCTCAACCATTTCTTGGCTTCAAAGTCCCATATCTCGCGAACGGATTGACCTAACCCAAAAATTCCTATTGCATCTGAAAGTAGAAACTCGCCCGATTACAACGGTATGTGTATTTTTTCCCTAGGCCATTCTGGTTAAGCGTTTGGATCAGCAGAATTGCGAAAAATGTTTTGCCTTCTCTACCATTTCTTGGCTTCAAACTCCCATATCTCGCGAACGGATTGACTTAACCCAAAAATTCCTAGTGCATCTGAAAGTAGAAACTCGCCCGATTACAACGGTATGTGTATTTTTTCCCTACGCCTTTCTGGTTAAGCGTTTGGAGCAGCAGAAGTGCGAAAAACTTGTTGTCGTCTCAACCATTTATTAGCTTCAAAGTCCCATATCTCGCGAACGGATTGACCTAACCCAAAAATTCCTATTGTAACTGAAAGTAGAAACTCGCCCGATTACAACGGTATGTGTATTTTTTCCCTAGGCAATTCTGGTTAAGCGTTTGGAGCAGCAGAAGTGCGAAAAATTTGTTGTCTTCTCAACCATTTCTTGGCGTCAATCTCCCATATCTCCCGAACGGATTGACCTAACCCAAAAATTCCTATTGCATTTGAAAGTAGAAACTCGCCCGATTGCAACGGTACGTGTATTTTTCCCTAGGTCATTCTGGTTAAGCGATTGGAGCAGCAGAATTGATAAAAATTTTTTGCCTTCTCTACCATTTCTTTGCTTCAAACTCCCATATCTCCCGAACGGATTGACCTAACCCAAAAATTCCTATAGCATCTGAAAATAGAAACTCGCCCGATTACAACGGTATGTGTATTTTTTCTCTAGGCCATTCTGTTTAAGCGTTTGGAGCAGCAGAATTGCGAAAAAATTTTTGCCTTCTCAACCATTCCTTGTCTTCCAACTCCCATATCTCACGAACGGATTGACATAACCCAAAAATTCCTATTGCATTTGAAAGTAGACACTCCCCCGATTACAACGGTACGTGTATTTTTCCCCTAGGCCACTCTGGTTAAGCGATTGGAGCAGCAGAAGTGGGAAAAATTTGTTGTCTTGTCAACCATTTCTTAGCTTCAAAGTCCCATATTTCGCGAACGGATTGACCTAACCCAAAAATTCCTATTGTAACTGAAAGTGGAAACTCGCCCGATTACAACGGTATGTGTATTTTTTCCCTAGGCCATTCTGGTTAAGCGTTTGGAGTAGCAGATGTGCGAAAAATTTGTTGTCTTGTCAACCATTTCTTAGCTTCAAAGTCCCATATCTCGCGAATGGATTGACCTAACACAAAAATTCCTATTGTGGCTGAAAGTAGAAACTCGCCCGATTACAACGGTATGTGTACTTTTTCCCTAGGCCATTCTGGTTAAGCGTTTGGAGCAGCAGAATTGCGAAAAATTTGTTGTCTTCTCAACCATTTCTTGGCTTCAAAGTCCCATATCTCGCGAACGGATTGACCTAACCCAAAAATTCCTAGTGCATCTGAAAGTAGAAACTCGCCCGATTACAACGGTATGTGTATTTTTTCCCTACGCCATTCTGGTTAAGCGTTTGGAGCAGCAGAAGTGCGAAAAACTTGTTGTCGTCTCAACCATTTATTAGCTTCAAAGTCCCATATCTCGCGAACGGATTGACCTAACCCAAAAATTCCTATTGTAACTGAAAGTAGAAACTCGCCCGATTACAACGGTATGTGTATTTTTTCCCTAGGCCAATCTGGTTAAGCGATTGGAGCAGAAGAAGTGCGAAAAATTTGTTGTCTTGTCAACCGTTCCTTAGCTTCAAACTCCCATATCTCGCGAACGGATAGACCTAACCCAAAAATTCCTATTGCATCTGAAAGTAGAAACTCGCCCGATTACAACGGTATGTGTACTTTTTCCCTAGGCCACTCTAGTTAAGCGTTTGGAGCAGCAGAATTGCGAAAAATTGGTTGTCTTCTCAACCATTTCTTGGCTTCAAAGTCCCATATCTCGCGAACGGATTGACCTAACCCAAAAATTCCTATTGCATCTGAAAGTAGAAACTCGCCCGATTACAACGGTATGTGTATTTTTTCCCTAGGCCATTCTGGTTAAGCGTTTGGATCAGCAGAATTCCGAAAAATGTTTTGCCTTCTCAACCATTTCTTGGTTTCAAACTCCCATATCTCGCGAACGGATTGACCTAACCCAAAAATTCCTGTTGCGTCTGAAAGTAGAAACTCGTCCGATTACAACGGTATGTGTATTTTTTCCCTAGGCCAATCTGGTTAAGCGATTGGAGCAGAAGAAGTGCGAAAAATTTGTTGTCTTGTCAACCGTTCCTTAGCTTCAAACTCCCATATCTCGCGAACGGATAGACCTAACCCAAAAATTCCTATTGCATCTGAAAGTAGAAACTCGCCCGATTACAACGGTATGTGTACTTTTTCCCTAGGCCACTCTAGTTAAGCGTTTGGAGCAGCAGAATTGCGAAAAATTGGTTGTCTTCTCAACCATTTCTTGGCTTCAAAGTCCCATATCTCGCGAACGGATTGACCTAACCCAAAAATTCCTATTGCATCTGAAAGTAGAAACTCGCCCGATTACAACGGTATGTGTATTTTTTCCCTAGGCCATTCTGGTTAAGCGTTTGGATCAGCAGAATTCCGAAAAATGTTTTGCCTTCTCAACCGTTTCTTGGTTTCAAACTCCCATATCTCGCGAACGGATTGACCTAACCCAAAAATTCCTATTGCATCTGAAAGTAGAAACTCGCCCGATTACAACGGTATGTGTATTTTTTCCCTAGGCCATTCTGGTTAAGCGTTTGGATCAGCAGAATTGCGAAAAATGTTTTGCCTTCTCAACCATTTCTTGGCTTCAAACTCCCATATCTCGCGAACGGATTGACTTAACCCAAAAATTCCTAGTGCATCTGAAAGTAGAAACTCGCCCGATTACAACGGTATGTGTATTTTTTCCCTAGGCAATTCTGGTTAAGCGTTTGGGGCAGCAGAAGTGCGAAAAATTTTCGACTTCTGAATCATTTCTTGGCTTCAATCTCCCATATCTCCCGAACGGATTGACCTAACCCAAAAATTCCTATTGCATTTGAAAGTAGAAACTCGCCCGATTGCAACGGTACGTGTATTTTTCCCTAGGTCATTCTGGTTAAGCGATTGGAGCAGCAGAATTGTTAAAAATTTTTTGCCTACTCTACCATTTCTTGGCTTCAAACTCCCTTATCTGCCGAACGGATTGACCTAACCCAAGAATTCCTATAGCATCTGAAAGTAGAAACTCGCCCGATTACAACGGTATGTGTATTTTTTCCCTAGGCCATTCTGGTTAAGCGTTTGGATCAGCAGAATTGCGAAAAATGTTTTGCCTTCTCTACCATTTCTTGGCTTCAAACTCCCATATCTCGCGAACGGATTGACTTAACCCAAAAATTCCTAGTGCATCTGAAAGTAGAAACTCGCCCGATTACAACGGTATGTGTATTTTTTCCCTACGCCTTTCTGGTTAAGCGTTTGGAGCAGCAGAAGTGCGAAAAACTTGTTGTCGTCTCAACCATTTATTAGCTTCAAAGTCCCATATCTCGCGAACGGATTGACCTAACCCAAAAATTCCTATTGTAACTGAAAGTAGAAACTCGCCCGATTACAACGGTATGTGTATTTTTTCCCTAGGCAATTCTGGTTAAGCGTTTGGAGCAGCAGAAGTGCGAAAAATTTGTTGTCTTCTCAACCATTTCTTGGCTTCAATCTCCCATACCT
Organism: Ptiloglossa arizonensis; assembly: GCF_051014685.1. Taxonomy (NCBI): domain Eukaryota; kingdom Metazoa; phylum Arthropoda; class Insecta; order Hymenoptera; family Colletidae; genus Ptiloglossa; species Ptiloglossa arizonensis. Next base: position 508,089 of record NW_027478458.1, on the reverse strand, counting down.
CCCGAACGGATTGACCTAACCCAAAAATTCCTATTGCATTTGAAAGTAGAAACTCGCCCGATTGCAACGGTACGTGTATTTTTCCCTAGGTCATTCTGGTTAAGCGATTGGAGCAGCAGAATTGTTAAAAATTTTTTGCCTTCTCTACCATTTCTTTGCTTCAAACTCCCATATCTCCCGAACGGATTGACCTAACCCAAAAATTCCTATAGCATCTGAAAATAGAAACTCGCCCGATTACAACGGTATGTGTATTTTTTCCCTAGGCCATTCTGTTTAAGCGTTTGGAGCAGCAGAATTGCGAAAAAATTTTTGCCTTCTCAACCATTCCTTGTCTTCCAACTCCCATATCTCACGAACGGATTGACATAACCCAAAAATTCCTATTGCATTTGAAAGTAGACACTCCCCCGATTACAACGGTACGTGTATTTTTCCCCTAGGCCATTCTGGTTAAGCGATTGGAGCAGCAGAAGTGGGAAAAATTTGTTGTCTTGTCAACCATTTCTTAGCTTCAAAGTCCCATATTTCGCGAACGGATTGACCTAACCCAAAAATTCCTATTGTAACTGAAAGTGGAAACTCGCCCGATTACAACGGTATGTGTATTTTTTCCCTAGGCCATTCTGGTTAAGCGTTTGGAGTAGCAGAAGTGCGAAAAATTTGTTGTCTTGTCAACCATTTCTTAGCTTCAAAGTCCCATATCTCGCGAATGGATTGACCTAACACAAAAATTCCTATTGTGGCTGAAAGTAGAAACTCGCCCGATTACAACGGTATGTGTACTTTTTCCCTAGGCCATTCTGGTTAAGCGTTTGGAGCAGCAGAATTGCGAAAAATTTGTTGTCTTCTCAACCATTTCTTGGCTTCAAAGTCCCATATCTCGCGAACGGATTGACCTAACCCAAAAATTCCTGGTGCATCTGAAAGTAGAAACTCGCCCGATTACAACGGTATGTGTATTTTTTCCCTACGCCATTCTGGTTAAGCGTTTGGAGCAGCAGAAGTGCGAAAAACTTGTTGTCGTCTCAACCATTTATTAGCTTCAAAGTCCCATATCTCGCGAACGGATTGACCTAACCCAAAAATTCCTATTGTAACTGAAAGTAGAAACTCGCCCGATTACAACGGTATGTGTATTTTTTCCCTAGGCAATTCTGGTTAAGCGTTTGGGGCAGCAGAAGTGCGAAAAATTTGTCGTCTTCTCAATCATTTCTTGGCTTCAATCTCCCATATCTCCCGAACGGATTGACCTAACCCAAAAATTCCTATTGCATTTGAAAGTAGAATCTCGCCCGATTGCAACGGTACGTGTATTTTTCCCTAGGTCATTCTGGTTAAGCGATTGGAGCAGCAGAATTGTTAAAAATTTTTTGCCTACTCTACCATTTCTTGGCTTCAAACTCCCATATCTGCCGAACGGATTGACCTAACCCAAGAATTCCTATAGCATCTGAAAGTAGAAACTCGCCCGATTACAACGGTATGTGTATTTTTTCCCTAGTCCAATCTGGTTAAGCGATTGGAGCAGCAGAATTGCGAAAAATTTGTTGTCTTCTCAACCATTTCTTGGCTTCAAAGTCCCATATCTCGCGAACGGATTGACCTAACCCAAAAATTCCTATTGTAACTGAAAGTAGAAACTCGCCCGATTACAACGGTATGTGTATTTTTTCCCTAGGCAATTCTGGTTAAGCGTTTGGAGCAGCAGAAGTGGGAAAAATTTGTTGTCTTGTCAACCATTTCTTAGCTTCAAAGTCCCATATTTCGCGAACGGATTGACCTAACCCAAAAATTCCTATTGTAACTGAAAGTGGAAACGCGCCTGATTACAACGGTATGTGTATTTTTTCCCTAGGCCATTCTGGTTAAGCGTTTGGAGCAGCAGAAGTGCGAAAAATTTGTTGTCTTGTCAACCATTTCTTAGCTTCAAAGTCCCATATCTCGCGAACGGATTGACCTAACACAAAAATTCCTATTGTGGCTGAAAGTAGAAACTCGCCCGATTACAACGGTATGTGTACTTTTTCCCTAGGCCATTCTGGTTAAGCGTTTGGAGCAGCAGAATTGCGAAAAATTTGTTGTCTTCTCAACCATTTCTTGGCTTCAAAGTCCCATATCTCGCGAACGGATTGACCTAACCCAAAAATTCCTATTGCATCTGAAAGTAGAAACTCGCCCGATTACAACGGTATGTGTATTTTTTCCCTAGGCCATTCTGGTTAAGCGTTTGTATCAGCAGAATTGCGAAAATTTGTATGCCTTCTCAACCATTTCTTAGCTTCAAAGTCCCATATCACGCGAACGGATTGACTTAACCCAAAAATTCCTAGTGCATCTGAAAGTAGAAACTCGCCCGATTACAATGGTATGTGTATTTTTTCCCTAGGCCATTCTGGTTAAGCGTTTGGAGCAGCAGAAGTGCGAAAAATTTGTTGTCTTCTCAACCATTTCTTGGCTTCAATCTCCCATATCTCCCGAACGGATTGACCTAACCCAAAAATTCCTATTGCATCTGAAAGTAGAAACTCGCCCGATTACAACGGTATGTGTATTTCTTCCCTAGGCCATTCTGGTTAAGCGTTTGGATCAGCAGAATTGCGAAAAATTTTTGCCTTCTCTACCATTTCTTGGCTTCAAACTCCCATATCTCGCGAACGGATTGACCTAACCCAAAAATTCCTATTGCATCTGAAAGTAGAATCTCGCCCGATTACAACGGTATGTGTATTTTTTCCCTAGGCCATTCTGGTTAAGCGTTTGGATCAGCAGAATTCCGAAAAATGTTTTGCCTTCTCAACCATTTCTTGGTTTCAAACTCCCATATCTCGCGAACGGATTGACCTAACCCAAAAATTCCTAGTGCATCTGAAAGTAGAAACTCGCCCGATTACAACGGTACGTGTATTTTTTCCCTACGCCATTCTGGTTAAGCGTTTGGAGCAGCAGAAGTGCGAAAAACTTGTTGTCGTCTCAACCATTTATTAGCTTCAAAGTCCCATATCTCGCGAACGGATTGACCTAACCCAAAAATTCCTATTGTAACTGAAAGTAGAAACTCGCCCGATTACAACGGTATGTGTATTTTTTCCCTAGGCAATTCTGGTTAAGCGATTGGAGCAGCAGAAGTGCGAAAAATTTGTTGTCTTCTAAACCATTTCTTGGCTTCAATCTCCCATATCTCCCGAACGGATTGACCTAACCCAAAAATTCCTATTGCATTTGAAAGTAGAAACTCGCCCGATTGCAACGGTACGTGTATTTTTCCCTAGGCCATTCTGGTTAAGCGTTTGGAGCAGCAGAAGTGCGAAAAATTTGTTGTCTTGTCAACCATTTCTTAGCTTCAAAGTCCCATATCTCGCGAACGGATTGACCTAACACAAAAATTCCTATTGTGGCTGAAAGTAGAAACTCGCCCGATTACAACGGTATGTGTACTTTTTCCCTAGGCCATTCTGGTTAAGCGTTTGGAGCAGCAGAATTGCGAAAAATTTGTTGTCTTCTCAACCATTTCTTGGCTTCAAACTCCCATATCTCGCGAACGGATTGACCTAACCCAAAAATTTCTATTGCATCTGAAAGTAGAAACACGCCCGATTACAAAGGTGTGTGTATTTTTTCCCTAGGCCATTCTGGTTAAGCGTTTGGAGCAGCAGAATTGCGAAAAATTTTTTGCCTTCTCAACCATTCCTTGTCTTCAAACTCCCATATCTCACGAACGGAATGACATAACCCAAAAATTCCTATTGCATTTCAAAGTAGACTCTCGCCCGATTACAACGGTACGCGTATTTTTCCCCTAGGCCATTCTGGTTAGGCGTTTGGAGCTGCAGAATTGCGAAAAATTTGTTGCCATCTCAACCATTTCTTAGCTTCAAAGTCCCATATCTCGCGAACGGATTGACCCAACCCAAAAATTCCTATTGCATCTGAAAGTAGAAACTCGCCCGATTAGAACGGAATGTGTATTTTTTCCCTAGGCCATTCTGGTTAAGCGTTTGGATCAGCAGAATTCCGAAAAATGTTTTGCCTTCTCAACCATTTCTTGGTTTCAAACTCCCATATCTCGCGAACGGATTGACCTAACCCAAAAATTCCTATTGCATCTGAAAGTAGAAACTCGCCCGATTACAACGGTATGTGTATTTTTTCCCTAGGCCATTCTGGTTAAGCGTTTGGATCAGCAGAATTCCGAAAAATGTTTTGCCTTCTCAACCATTTCTTGGTTTCAAACTCCCATATCTCGCGAACGGATTGACCTAACCCAAAAATTCCTGTTGAGTCTGAAAGTAGAAACTCGTCCGATTACAACGGTATGTGTATTTTTTCCCTAGGCCAATCTGGTTAAGCGATTGGAGCAGAAGAAGTGCGAAAAATTTGTTGTCTTGTCAACCGTTCCTTAGCTTCAAACTCCCATATCTCGCGAACGGATAGACCTAACCCAAAAATTCCTATTGCATCTGAAAGTAGAAACTCGCCCGATTACAACGGTATGTGTACTTTTTCCCTAGGCCACTCTAGTTAAGCGTTTGGAGCAGCAGAATTGCGAAAAATTGGTTGTCTTCTCAACCATTTCTTGGCTTCAGAGTCCCATATCTCGCGAACGGATTGACCTAACCCAAAAATTCCTATTGCATCTGAAATTAGAAACTCGCCCGATTACAACGGTATGTGTATTTTTTCCCTAGGCCATTCTGGTTAAGCGTTTGGATCAGCAGAATTCCGAAAAATGTTTTGCCTTCTCAACCATTTCTTGGTTTCAAACTCCCATATCTCGCGAACGGATTGACCTAACCCAAAAATTCCTATTGCATCTGAAAGTAGAAACTCGCCCGATTACAACGGTATGTGTATTTTTTCCCTAGGCCATTCTGGTTAAGCGTTTGGATCAGCAGAATTGCGAAAAATGTTTTGCCTTCTCAACCATTTCTTGGCTTCAAACTCCCATATCTCGCGAACGGATTGACTTAACCCAAAAATTCCTAGTGCATCTGAAAGTAGAAACTCGCCCGATTACAACGGTATGTGTATTTTTTCCCTACGCCATTCTGGTTAAGCGTTTGGAGCAGCAGAAGTGCGAAAAACTTGTTGTCGTCTCAACCATTTATTAGCTTCAAAGTCCCATGTCTCGCGAACGGATAGACCTAACCCAAAAATTCCTATTGTAACTGAAAGTAGAAACTCGCCCGATTACAACGGTATGTGTATTTTTTCCCTAGGCAATTCTGGTTAAGCGTTTGGGGCAGCAGAAGTGCGAAAAATTTGTCGTCTTCTCAATCATTTCTTGGCTTCAATCTCCCATATCTCCCGAACGGATTGACCTAACCCAAAAATTCCTATTGCATTTGAAAGTAGAAACTCGCCCGATTGCAACGGTACGTGTATTTTTCCCTAGGTCATTCTGGTTAAGCGATTGGAGCAGCAGAATTGTTAAAAATTTTTTGCCTACTCTACCATTTCTTGGCTTCAAACTCCCATATCTCGCGAACGGATTGACTTAACCCAAAAATTCCTAGTGCATCTGAAAGTAGAAACTCGCCCGATTACAACGGTATGTGTATTTTTTCCCTACGCCTTTCTGGTTAAGCGTTTGGAGCAGCAGAAGTGCGAAAAACTTGTTGTCGTCTCAACCATTTATTAGCTTCAAAGTCCCATATCTCGCGAACGGATTGACCTAACCCAAAAATTCCTATTGTAACTGAAAGTAGAAACTCGCCCGATTACAACGGTATGTGTATTTTTTCCCTAGGCAATTCTGGTTAAGCGTTTGGAGCAGCAGAAGTGCGAAAAATTTGTTGTCTTCTCAACCATTTCTTGGCTTCAATCTCCCATATCTCCCGAACGGATTGACCTAACCCAAAAATTCCTATTGCATTTGAAAGTAGAAACTCGCCCGATTGCAACGGTACGTGTATTTTTCCCTAGGTCATTCTGGTTAAGCGATTGGAGCAGCAGAATTGTTAAAAATTTTTTGCCTTCTCTACCATTTCTTTGCTTCAAACTCCCATATCTCCCGAACGGATTGACCTAACCCAAAAATTCCTATAGCATCTGAAAATAGAAACTCGCCCGATTACAACGGTATGTGTATTTTTTCCCTAGGCCATTCTGTTTAAGCGTTTGGAGCAGCAGAATTGCGAAAAAATTTTTGCCTTCTCAACCATTCCTTGTCTTCCAACTCCCATATCTCACGAACGGATTGACATAACCCAAAAATTCCTATTGCATTTGAAAGTAGACACTCCCCCGATTACAACGGTACGTGTATTTTTCGCCTAGGCCACTCTGGTTAAGCGATTGGAGCAGCAGAAGTGGGCAAAATTTGTTGTCTTGTCAACCATTTCTTAGCTTCAAAGTCCCATATTTCGCGAACGGATTGACCTAACCCAAAAATTCGTATTGTAACTGAAAGTAGAAACTCGCCCGATTGCAACGGTACGTGTATTTTTCCCTAGGTCATTCTGGTTAAGCGATTGGAGCAGCAGAATTGTTAAAAATTTTTTGCCTTCTCTACCATTTCTTTGCTTCAAACTCCCATATCTCCCGAACGGATTGACCTAACCCAAAAATTCCTATAGCATCTGAAAATAGAAACTCGCCCGATTACAACGGTATGTGTATTTTTTCCCTAGGCAATTCTGGTTAAGCGTTTGGGGCAGCAGAAGTGCGAAAAATTTGTCGTCTTCTCAATCATTTCTTGGCTTCAATCTCCCATATCTCCCGAACGGATTGACCTAACCCAAAAATTCCTATTGCATTTGAAAGTAGAATCTCGCCCGATTGCAACGGTACGTGTATTTTTCCCTAGGTCATTCTGGTTAAGCGATTGGAGCAGCAGAATTGTTAAAAATTTTTTGCCTACTCTACCATTTCTTGGCTTCAAACCCCCATATCTGCCGAACGGATTGACCTAACCCAAGAATTCCTATAGCATCTGAAAGTAGAAACTCGCCCGATTACAACGGTATGTGTATTTTTTCCCTAGTCCAATCTGGTTAAGCGATTGGAGCAGCAGAATTGCGAAAAATTTGTTGTCTTCTCAACCATTTCTTGGCTTCAAAGTCCCATATCTTGCGAACGGATTGACCTAACCCAAAAATTCCTATTGCATCTGAAACTAGAAACTCGCCCGATTACAACGGTATGTGTATTTTTTCCCTAGGCCATTCTGGTTAAGCGTTTGGATCAGCAGAATTGCGAAAAATGTTTTGCCTTCTCTACCATTTCTTGGCTTCAAACTCCCATATCTCGCGAACGGATTGACTTAACCCAAAAATTCCTAGTGCATCTGAAAGTAGAAACTCGCCCGATTACAACGGTATGTGTATTTTTTCCCTACGCCGTTCTGGTTAAGCGTTTGGAGCAGCAGAAGTGCGAAAAACTTGTTGTCGTCTCAACCATTTATTAGCTTCAAAGTCCCATATCTCGCGAACGGATTGACCTAACCCAAAGTTCCTATTGTAACTGAAAATAGAAACTCGCCCGATTACAACGGTATGTGTATTTTTTCCCTAGGCCATTCTGTTTAAGCGTTTGGAGCAGCAGAATTGCGAAAAAATTTTTGCCTTCTCAACCATTCCTTGTCTTCCAACTCCCATATCTCACGAACGGATTGACATAACCCAAAATTCCTATTGCATTTGAAAGTAGACACTCCCCCGATTACAACGGTACGTGTATTTTTCCCCTAGGCCATTCTGGTTAAGCGATTGGAGCAGCAGAAGTGGGAAAAATTTGTTGTCTTGTCAACCATTTCTTAGCTTCAAAGTCCCATATTTCGCGAACGGATTGACCTAACCCAAAAATTCCTATTGTAACTGAAAGTGGAAACTCGCCCGATTACAACGGTATGTGTATTTTTTCCCTAGGCCATTCTGGTTAAGCGTTTGGAGCAGCAGAAGTGCGAAAAATTTGTTGTCTTGTCAACCATTTCTTAGCTTCAAAGTCCAATATCTCGCGAACGGATTGACCTAACACAAAAATTCCTATTGTGGCTGAAAGTAGAAACTCGCCCGATTACAACGGTATGTGTACTTTTTCCCTAGGCCATTCTGGTTAAGCGTTTGGAGCAGCAGAATTGCGAAAAATTTGTTGTCTTCTCAACCATTTCTTGGCTTCAAAGTCCCATATCTCGCGAACGGATTGACCTAACCCAAAAATTCCTATTGCATCTGAAAGTAGAAACTCGCCCGATTACAACGGTATGTGTATTTTTTCCCTAGGCCATTCTGGTTAAGCTTTTGGATCAGCAGAATTGCGAAAATTTGTATGCCTTCTCAACCATTTCTTAGCTTCAAAGTCCCATATCACGCGAACGGATTGACTTAACCCAAAAATTCCTAGTGCATCTGAAAGTAGAAACTCGCCCGATTGCAACGGTACGTGTATTTTTCCCTAGGTCATTCTGGTTAAGCGATTGGAGCAGCAGAATTGTTAAAAATTTTTTGCCTACTCTACCATTTCTTGGCTTCAAACTCCCATATCTGCCGAACGGATTGACCTAACCCAAAAATTCCTATTGCATCTGAAAGTAGAAACTCGCCCGATTACAACGGTATGTGTATTTTTTCCCTAGGCCATTCTGGTTAAGCGTTTGGATCAGCAGAATTGCGAAAATTTGTATGCCTTCTCAACCATTTCTTAGCTTCAAAGTCCCATATCACGCGAACGGATTGACTTAACCCAAAAATTCCTAGTGCATCTGAAAGTAGAAACTCGCCCGATTACAATGGTATGTGTATTTTTTCCCTAGTCCAATCTGGTTAAGCGATTGGAGCAGCAGAATTGCGAAAAATTTGTTGTCTTCTCAACCATTTCTTGGCTTCAAAGTCCCATATCTTGCGAACGGATTGACCTAACCCAAAAATTCCTATTGCATCTGAAAGTAGAAACTCGCCCGATTACAACGGTATGTGTATTTTTTCCCTAGGCCATTCTGGTTAAGCGTTTGGATCAGCAGAATTGCGAAAAATGTTTTACCTTCTCTACCATTTCTTGGCTTCAAACTCCCATATCTCGCGAACGGATTGACTTAACCCAAAAATTCCTAGTGCATCTGAAAGTAGAAACTCGCCCGATTACAACGGTATGTGTATTTTTTCCCTACGCCGTTCTGGTTAAGCGTTTGGAGCAGCAGAAGTGCGAAAAACTTGTTGTCGTCTCAACCATTTATTAGCTTCAAAGTCCCATATCTCGCGAACGGATTGACCTAACCCAAAGTTCCTATTGTAACTGAAAATAGAAACTCGCCCGATTACAACGGTATGTGTATTTTTTCCCTAGGCCATTCTGTTAAAGCGTTTGGAGCAGCAGAAGTGCGAAAAATTTGTTGTCTTGTCAACCATTTCTTAGCTTCAAAGTCCCATATCTCGCGAACGGATTGACCTAACACAAAAATTCCTATTGTGGCTGAAAGTAGAAACTCGCCCGATTACAACGGTATGTGTACTTTTTCCCTAGGCCATTCTGGTTAAGCGTTTGGAGCAGCAGAATTGCGAAAAATTTGTTGTCTTCTCAACCATTTCTTGGCTTCAAAGTCCCATATCTCGCGAACGGATTGACCTAACCCAAAAATTCCTATTGCATCTGAAAGTAGAAACTCGCCCGATTACAACGGTATGTGTATTTTTTCCCTAGGTCATTCTGGTTAAGCGATTGGAGCAGCAGAATTGTTAAAAATTTTTTGCCTACTCTACCATTTCTTGGCTTCAAACTCCCATATCTGCCGAACGGATTGACCTAACCCAAGAATTCCTATAGCATCTGAAAGTAGAAACTCGTCCGATTACAACGGTATGTGTATTTTTTCCCTTGGCCAATCTGGTTAAGCGATTGGAGCAGCAGAATTGCGAAAAATTTGTTGTCTTCTCAACCATTTCTTGGCTTCAAAGTCCCATATCTCGCGAACGGATTGACCTAACCCAAAAATTCCTATTGCATGTGAAAGTAGAAACTCGCCCGATTACAACGGTATGTGTATTTTTTCCCTAGGCCATTCTGGTTAAGCGTTTGGATCAGCAGAATTGCGAAAATTTGTATGCCTTCTCAACCATTTCTTAGCTTCAAAGTCCCATATCACGCGAACGGATTGACTTAACCCAAAAATTCCTAGTGCATCTGAAAGTAGAAACTCGCCCGATTACAATGGTATGTGTATTTTTTCCCTAGGCCATTCTGGTTAAGCGTTTGGAGCAGCAGAAGTGCGAAAAATTTGTTGTCTTCTCAACCATTTCTTGGGTTCAATCTCCCATATCTCCCGAACGGATTGACCTAACCCAAAAATTCCTATTGCATCTGAAAGTAGAAACTCGCCCGATTACAACGGTATGTGTATTTCTTCCCTAGGCCATTCTGGTTAAGCGTTTGGATCAGCAGAATTGCGAAAAATGTTTTGCCTTCTCTACCATTTCTTGGCTTCAAACTCCCATATCTCGCGAACGGATTGACGTAACCCAAAAATTCCTATTGCATCTGAAAGTAGAATCTCGCCCGATTACAACGGTATGTGTATTTTTTCCCTAGGCCATTCTGGTTAAGCGTTTGGATCAGCAGAATTGCGAAAAATGTTTTGCCTTCTCTACCATTTCTTGGCTTCAAACTCCCATATCTCGCGAACGGATTGACTTAACCCAAAAATTCCTAGTGCATCTGAAAGTAGAAACTCGCCCGATTGCAACGGTACGTGTATTTTTCCCTAGGTCATTCTGGTTAAGCGATTGGAGCAGCAGAATTGTTAAAAATTTTTTGCCTACTCTACCATTTCTTGGCTTCAAACTCCCATATCTGCCGAACGGAATGACCTAACCCAAAAATTCCTATAGCATCTGAAAGTAGAAACTCGCCCGATTACAACGGTATGTGTATTTTTTCCCTAGGCCAATCTGGTTAAGCGATTGGAGCAGCAGAAGTGCGAAAAATTTGTTGTCTTGTCAACCATTTCTTAGCTTCAAAGTCCCATATCTCGCGAACGGATTGACCTAACCCAAAAATTCCTATTGCATTTGAAAGTAGAAACTCGCGCGATTGCAACGGTACGTGTATTTTTCCCTAGGTCATTCTGGTTAAGCGATTGGAGCAGCAGAATTCTTAAATTTTTTTTGCCTTCTCTACCATTTCTTGGCTTCAAACTCCCATATCTCCCGAACGGATTGACCTAACCCAAAAATTCCTATAGCATCCGAAAATAGAAACTCGCCCGATTACAACGGTATGTGTATTTTTTTCCTAGGCCATTCTGTTTAAGCGTTTGGAGCAGCAGAATTGCGAAAAATTTTTTGCCTTCTCAACCATTCCTTGTCTTCCAACTCCCATATCTCACGAACGGATTGACATATCCCAAAAATTCCTATTGCATTTGAAAGTAGACACTCCCCCGATTACAACGGTACGTGTATTTTTCCCCTAGGCCATTCTGGTTAAGCGTTTGGAGCAGCAGAAGTGCGAAAAATTTGTTGTCTTCTCAACCATTTCTTAGCTTCAAAGTCCCATATCTCGCGAACGGATTGACCTAACCCAAAAATTCCTATTGTAACTGAAAGTAGAAACTCGCCCGATTACAACGGTATGTGTATTTTTTCCCTAGGCAATTCTGGTAAAGCGTTTGGGGCAGCAGAAGTGCGAAAAATTTGTCGTCTTCTCAATCATTTCTTGGCTTCAATCTCCCATATCTCCCGAACGGATTGACCTAACCCAAAAATTCCTATTGCATTTGAAAGTAGAATCTCGCCCGATTGCAACGGTACGTGTATTTTTCCCTAGGTCATTCTGGTTAAGCGATTGGAGCAGCAGAATTGTTAAAAATTTTTTGCCTACTCTACCATTTCTTGGCTTCAAACCCCCATATCTGGCGAACGGATTGACCTAACCCAAGAATTCCTATAGCATCTGAAAGTAGAAACTCGCCCGATTACAACGGTATGTGTATTTTTTCCCTAGTCCAATCTGGTTAAGCGATTGGAGCAGCAGAATTGCGAAAAATTTGTTGTCTTCTCAACCATTTCTTGGCTTCAAAGTCCCATATCTTGCGAACGGATTGACCTAACCCAAAAATTCCTATTGCATCTGAAAGTAGAAACTCGCCCGATTACAACGGTATGTGTATTTTTTCCCTAGGCCATTCTGGTTAAGCGTTTGGATCAGCAGAATTGCGAAAAATGTTTTGCCTTCTCTACCATTTCTTGGCTTCAAACTCCCATATCTCGCGAACGGATTGACTTAACCCAAAAATTCCTAGTGCATCTGAAAGTAGAAACTCGCCCGATTACAACGGTATGTGTATTTTTTCCCTACGCCGTTCTGGTTAAGCGTTTGGAGCAGCAGAAGTGCGAAAAACTTGTTGTCGTCTCAACCATTTATTAGCTTCAAAGTCCCATATCTCGCGAACGGATTGACCTAACCCAAAGTTCCTATTGTAACTGAAAGTAGAAACTCGCCCGATTACAACGGTATGTGTATTTTTTCCCTAGGCAATTCTGGTTAAGCGTTTGGAGCAGCAGAAGTGCGAAAAATTTGTTGTCTTCTCAACCATTTCTTGGCTTCAATCTCCCATATCTCCCGAACGGATTGACCTAACCCAAAAATTCCTATTGCATTTGAAAGTAGAAACTCGCCCGATTGCAACGGTACGTGTATTTTTCCCTAGGTTATTCTGGTTAAGCGATTGGAGCAGCAGAATTGTTAAAAATTTTTTGCCTTCTCTACCATTTCTTTGCTTCAAACTCCCATATCTCCCGAACGGATTGACCTAACCCAAAAATTCCTATAGCATCTGAAAATAGAAACTCGCCCGATTACAACGGTATGTGTATTTTTTCCCTAGGCCATTCTGTTTAAGCGTTTGGAGCAGCAGAATTGCGAAAAAATTTTTGCCTTCTCAACCATTCCTTGTCTTCCAACTCCCATATCTCACGAACGGATTGACATAACCCAAAAATTCCTATTGCATTTGAAAGTAGACACTCCCCCGATTACAACGGTACGTGTATTTTTCCCCTAGGCCATTCTGGTTAAGCGATTGGAGCAGCAGAAGTGGGAAAAATTTGTTGTCTTGTCAACCATTTCTTAGCTTCAAAGTCCCATATTTCGCGAACGGATTGACCTAACCCAAAAATTCCTATTGTAACTGAAAGTGGAAACTCGCCCGATTACAACGGTATGTGTATTTTTTCCCTAGGCCATTCTGGTTAAGCGTTTGGAGCAGCAGAAGTGCGAAAAATTTGTTGTCTTGTCAACCATTTCTTAGCTTCAAAGTCCCATATCTCGCGAACGGATTGACCTAACACAAAAATTCCTATTGTGGCTGAAAGTAGAAACTCGCCCGATTACAACGGTATGTGTACTTTTTCCCTAGGCCATTCTGGTTAAGCGTTTGGAGCAGCAGAATTGCGAAAAATTTGTTGTCTTCTCAACCATTTCTTGGCTTCAAAGTCCCATATCTCGCGAACGGATTGACCTAACCCAAAAATTCCTATTGCATCTGAAAGTAGAAACTCGCCCGATTACAACGGTATGTGTATTTTTTCCCTAGGCCATTCTGGTTAAGCGTTTGGATCAGCAGAATTGCGAAAATTTGTATGCCTTCTCAACCATTTCTTAGCTTCAAAGTCCCATATCACGCGAACGGATTGACTTAACCCAAAAATTCCTAGTGCATCTGAAAGTAGAAACTCGCCCGATTGCAATGGTATGTGTATTTTTTCCCTAGGCCATTCTGGTTAAGCGTTTGGAGCAGCAGAAGTGCGAAAAATTTGTTGTCTTCTCAACCATTTCTTGGCTTCAATCTCCCATATCTCCCGAACGGATTGACCTAACCCAAAAATTCCTAGTGCATCTGAAAGTAGAAACTCGCCCGATTGCAACGGTACGTGTATTTTTCCCTAGGTCATTCTGGTTAAGCGATTGGAGCAGCAGAATTGTTAAAAATTTTTTGCCTACTCTACCATTTCTTGGCTTCAAACTCCCATATCTGCCGAACGGAATGACCTAACCCAAAAATTCCTATAGCATCTGAAAGTAGAAACTCGCCCGATTACAACGGTATGTGTATTTTTTCCCTAGGCCAATCTGGTTAAGCGATTGGAGCAGCAGAAGTGCGAAAAATTTGTTGTCTTGTCAACCATTTTTTAGCTTCAAAGTCCCATATCTCGCGAACGGATTGACCTAACCCAAAAATTCCTATTGCATTTGAAAGTAGAAACTCGCGCGATTGCAACGGTACGTGTATTTTTCCCTAGGTCATTCTGGTTAAGCGATTGGAGCAGCAGAATTCTTAAATTTTTTTTGCCTTCTCTACCATTTCTTGGCTTCAAACTCCCATATCTCCCGAACGGATTGACTTAACCCAAAAATTCCTATAGCATCCGAAAATAGAAACTCGCCCGATTACAACGGTATGTGTATTTTTTTCCTAGGCCATTCTGTTTAAGCGTTTGGAGCAGCAGAATTGCGAAAAATTTTTTGCCTTCTCAACCATTCCTTGTCTTCCAACTCCCATATCTCACGAACGGATTGACATATCCCAAAAATTCCTATTGCATTTGAAAGTAGACACTCCCCCGATTACAACGGTACGTGTATTTTTCCCCTAGGCCATTCTGGTTAAGCGTTTGGAGCAGCAGAAGTGCGAAAAATTTGTTGTCTTCTCAACCATTTCTTAGCTTCAAAGTCCCATATCTCGCGAACGGATTGACCTAACCCAAAAATTCCTATTGTAACTGAAAGTAGAAACTCGCCCGATTACAACGGTATGTGTATTTTTTCCCTAGGCCATTCTGGTTAAGCGATTGGAGCAGCAGAAGTGGGAAAAATTTGTTGTCCTGTCAACCATTTCTTAGCTTCAAAGTCCCATATTTCGCGAACGGATTGACCTAACCCAAAAATTCCTATTGTAACTGAAAGTGGAAACTCGCCCGATTACAACGGTATGTGTATTTTTTCCCTAGGCCATTCTGGTTAAGCGTTTGGAGCAGCAGAAGTGCGAAAAATTTGTTGTCTTGTCAACCATTTCTTAGCTTCAAAGTCCCATATCTCGCGAACGGATTGACCTAACACAAAAATTCCTATTGTGGCTGAAAGTAGAAACTCGCCCGATTACAACGGTATGTGTACTTTTTCCCTAGGCCATTCTGGTTAAGCGTTTGGAGCAGCAGAATTGCGAAAAATTTGTTGTCTTCTCAACCATTTCTTGGCTTCAAAGTCCCATATCTCGCGAACGGATTGACCTAACCCAAAAATTCCTATTGCATCTGAAAGTAGAAACTCGCCCGATTACAACGGTATGTGTATTTTTTCCCTAGGCCATTCTGGTTAAGCGTTTGGATCAGCAGAATTGCGAAAATTTGTATGCCTTCTCAACCATTTCTTAGCTTCAAAGTCCCATATCACGCGAACGGATTGACTTAACCCAAAAATTCCTAGTGCATCTGAAAGTAGAAACTCGCCCGATTACAATGGTATGTGTATTTTTTCCCTAGGCCATTCTGGTTAAGCGTTTGGAGCAGCAGAAGTGCGAAAAATTTGTTGTCTTCTCAACCATTTCTTGGCTTCAATCTCCCATATCTCCCGAACGGATTGACCTAACCCAAAAATTCCTAGTGCATCTGAAAGTAGAAACTCGCCCGATTGCAACGGTACGTGTATTTTTCCCTAGGTCATTCTGGTTAAGCGATTGGAGCAGCAGAATTGTTAAAAATTTTTTGCCTACTCTACCATTTCTTGGCTTCAAACTCCCATATCTGCCGAACGGAATGACCTAACCCAAAAATTCCTATAGCATCTGAAAGTAGAAACTCGCCCGATTACAACGGTATGTGTATTTTTTCCCTAGGCCAATCTGGTTAAGCGATTGGAGCAGCAGAAGTGCGAAAAATTTGTTGTCTTGTCAACCATTTCTTAGCTTCAAAGTCCCATATCTCGCGAACGGATTGACCTAACCCAAAAATTCCTATTGCATTTGAAAGTAGAAACTCGCGCGATTGCAACGGTACGTGTATTTTTCCCTAGGTCATTCTGGTTAAGCGATTGGAGCAGCAGAATTCTTAAATTTTTTTTGCCTTCTCTACCATTTCTTGGCTTCAAACTCCCATATCTCCCGAACGGATTGACCTAACCCAAAAATTCCTATAGCATCCGAAAATAGAAACTCGCCCGATTACAACGGTATGTGTATTTTTTTCCTAGGCCATTCTGTTTAAGCGTTTGGAGCAGCAGAATTGCGAAAAATTTTTTGCCTTCTCAACCATTCCTTGTCTTCCAACTCCCATATCTCACGAACGGATTGACATATCCCAAAAATTCCTATTGCATTTGAAAGTAGACACTCCCCCGATTACAACGGTACGTGTATTTTTCCCCTAGGCCATTCTGGTTAAGCGTTTGGAGCAGCAGAAGTGCGAAAAATTTGTTGTCTTCTCAACCATTTCTTAGCTTCAAAGTCCCATATCTCGCGAACGGATTGACCTAACCCAAAAATTCCTATTGTAACTGAAAGTAGAAACTCGCCCGATTACAACGGTATGTGTATTTTTTCCCTAGGCAATTCTGGTTAAGCGTTTGGAGCAGCAGAAGTGCGAAAAATTTGTTGTCTTCTCAACCATTTCTTGGCTTCAAAGTCCCATATCTCGCGAACGGATTGACCTAACCCAAAGTTCCTATTGCATCTGAAAGTAGAAACTCGCCCGATTACAACGGTATGTGTATTTTTTCCCTAGGCCATTCTGGTTAAGCGTTTGGATCAGCAGAATTGCGAAAATTTGTATGCCTTCTCAACCATTTCTTAGCTTCAAAGTCCCATATCACGCGAACGGATTGACTTAACCCAAAAATTCCTAGTGCATCTGAAAGTAGAAACTCGCCCGATTACAATGGTATGTGTATTTTTTCCCTAGGCCATTCTGGTTAAGCGTTTGGAGCAGCAGAAGTGCGAAAAATTTGTTGTCTTCTCAACCATTTCTTGGCTTCAATCTCCCATATCTCCCGAACGGATTGACCTAACCCAAAAATTCCTAGTGCATCTGAAAGTAGAAACTCGCCCGATTGCAACGGTACGTGTATTTTTCCCTAGGTCATTCTGGTAAAGCGATTGGAGCAGCAGAATTGTTAAAAATTTTTTGCCTACTCTACCATTTCTTGGCTTCAAACTCCCATATCTCCCGAACGGATTGACCTAACCCAAAAATTCCTATAGCATCTGAAAATAGAAACTCGCCCGATTACAACGGTATGTGTATTTTTTTCCTAGGCCATTCTGTTTAAGCGTTTGGAGCAGCAGAATTGCGAAAAATTTTTTGCCTTCTCAACCATTCCTTGTCTTCCAACTCCCATATCTCACGAACGGATTGACATATCCCAAAAATTCCTATTGCATTTGAAAGTAGACACTCCCCCGATTACAACGGTACGTGTATTTTTCCCCTAGGCCATTCTGGTTAAGCGTTTGGAGCAGCAGAAGTGCGAAAAATTTGTTGTCTTCTCAACCATTTCTTAGCTTCAAAGTCCCATATCTCGCGAACGGATTGACCTAACCCAAAAATTCCTATTGTAACTGAAAGTAGAAACTCGCCCGATTACAACGGTATGTGTATTTTTTCCCTAGGCAATTCTGGTTAAGCGTTTGGAGCAGCAGAAGTGCAAAAATTTGTTGTCTTGTCAACCATTTCTTAGCTTCAAAGTCCCATATCTCCCGAACGGATTGACCTAACCCAAAAATTCCTATAGCATCTGAAAATAGAAACTCGCCCGATTACAACGGTATGTGTATTTTTTCCCTAGGCCATTCTGTTTAAGCGTTTGGAGCAGCAGAATTGCGAAAAATTTTTTGCCTTCTCAACCATTCCTTGTCTTCCAACTCTCATATCTCACGAACGGATTGACATAACCCAAGAATTCCTATTGCATTTGAAAGTAGACACTCCCCCGATTACAACGGTACGTGTATTTTTCCCCTAGGCCATTCTGGTTAAGCGATTTGAGCAGCAGAAGTGGGAAAAATTTGTTGTCTTGTCAACCATTTCTTAGCTTCAAAGTCCCATATTTCGCGAACGGATTGACCTAACCCAAAAATTCCTATTGTAACTGAAAGTGGAAACTCGCCCGATTACAACGGTATGTGCATTTTTTCCCTAGGCCATTCTGGTTAAGCGTTTGGAGCAGCAGAAGTGCGAAAAATTTGTTGTCCTCTTAACCATTTCTTGGCTTCAAACTCCCATATCTCGCGAACGGATTGACCTAACCCAAAAATTCCAATTGCATCTGAAAGTAGAAACTCGCCCGATTACAAAGGTATGTGTATTTTTTCCCTAGGCCATTCTGGTTAAGCGTCTGGATCAGCAGAATTGCGAAAAATGTTTTGCCTTCCCTACCATTTCTTGGCTTCAAACTCCCATATCTCGCGAACGGATTGATTTAACCCAAAAATTCCTAGTGCATCTGAAAGTAGAAACTCGCCCCATTAAAACGGAATGTGTATTTTTTCCCTAGGCCATTCTGGTTAAGCGTTTGGAGCAGCCGAAGTGCGAAAAATTTGTTGTCTTCTCAACCATTTCTTAGCTTCAAAGTCCCATATCTCGCGAACGGATTGACCTAACCCAAAAATTCCTATTGCATTTGAAAGTAGAAACTCGCCCGATTGCAACGGTACGAGTATTTTTCCCTAGGTCATTCTGGTTAAGCGATTGGAGCAGCAGAATTGTTAAAAATTTTTTGCCTACTCTACCATTTCTTGGCTTCAAACTCCCATATCTGCCGAACGGAATGACCTAACCCAAAAATTCCTATAGCATCTGAAAGTAGAAACTCGCCCGATTACAACGGTATGTGTATTTTTTCCCTAGGCCAATCTGGTTAAGCGATTGGAGCAGCAGAAGTGCGAAAAATTTGTTGTCTTGTCAACCATTTCTTAGCTTCAAAGTCCCATATCTCGCGAACGGATTGACCTAACCCAAAAATTCCTATTGTGGCTGAAAGTAGAAGCTCGCCCGATTACAACGGTATGTGTATTTTTTCCCTAGGCAATTCTGGTTAAGCGTTTGGAGCAGCAGAAGTGCGAAAAATTTGTTGTCTTCTCTACCATTTCTTGGCTTCAATCTCCCATATCTCCCGAACGGATTGACCTAACCCAAAAATTCCTATTGCATTTGAAAGTAGAAACTCGCCCGATTGCAACGGTACGTGTATTTTTCCCCTAGGCCATTCTGGTTAAGCGTTTGGAGCAGCCGAAGTGCGAAAAATTTGTTGTCTTCTCAACCATTTCTTAGCTTCAAAGTCCCATATCTCGCGAACGGATTGACCTAACCCAAAAATTCCTATAGCATCTGAAAGTAGAAACTCGCCCGATTACAACGGTATGTGTATTTTTTCCCTAGGCCATTCTGGTTAAGCGTTTGGATCAGCAGAATTCCGAAAAATGTTCTGCCTTCTCAACCATTTCTTGGTTTCAAACTGCCATATCTCGCGAACGGATTGACCTAACCCCAAAATTCCCGTTGCGTCTGAAAGTAGAAACTCGCCCGATTACAACGGTGTGTGTATTTTTTCCCTAGGCCATTCTGGTTAAGCGTTTGGAGCAGCAGAAGTGCGAAAAATTTGTTGTCTTCTCAACCATTTCTTGGCTTCAATCTCCCAGATCTCCCGAACGGATTGACCTAACCCAAAAATTCCTACTGCATTTGAAAGTAGAAACTCGCCCGATTGCAACGGTACGTGTATTTTTCCCTAGGTCATTCTGGTTAAGCGATTGGAGCAGCAGAATTGTTAAAAATTTTTTGCCTTCTCTACCATTTCTTGGCTTCAAACTCCCATATCTCCCGAACGGATTGACCTAACCCAAAAATTCCTATAGCATCTGAAAATAGAAACTCGCCCGATTACAACGGTATGTGTATTTCTTCCCTAGGCCATTCAGGTTAAGTGTTTGGAGCGGCAGAATTGCGAAAAATTTTTTACCTTCTCAACCATTCCTTGTCTTCAAACTCCCATATCTCACGAACGGATTGAGATAACCCAAAAATTCCTATTGCATATGAAAGTAGACACTCGCCCGATTACAACGGTACGTGTATTTTTCCCCTAGGCGATTCTGGTTAAGCGATTGGAGCAGCAGAAGTGGGAAAAAGTTGTTGTCTTGTCAACCATTTCTTAGCTTCAAAGTCCCATATTTCGCGAACGGATTGACCTAACCCAAAAATTCCTATTGTAACTGAAAGTGGAAACTCGCCCGATTACAACGGTATGTGTATTTTTTCCCTAGGCCATTCTGGTTAAGCGTTTGGATCAGCAGAATTGCGAAAAATTGTATGCCTTCGCAACCATTTCTTGGCATCAAACTCCCATATCTCGCGAACGGATTGACCTAACCCAAAAATTCCTGTAGCGTGTGAAAGTAGAAACTCGCCCGATTACAACGGTATGTGTATTTTTTCCCTAGGCCAATCTGGTTAAGCGATTGGAGCAGCAGAATCGCGAAAAATTTGTTGTCTTGTCAACCATTTCTTAGCTTCAAAGTCCCATATTTCGCGAACGGATTGACCTAACCCAAAAATTCCTATTGTAACTGAAAGTGGAAACTCGCCCGATTACAACGGTATGTGCATTTTTTCCCTAGGCCATTCTGGTTAAGCGTTTGGAGCAGCAGAAGTGCGAAAAATTTGTTGTCCTCTTAACCATTTCTTGGCTTCAAACTCCCATATCTCGCGAACGGATTGACCTAACCCAAAAATTCCAATTGCATCTGAAAGTAGAAACTCGCCCGATTACAAAGGTATGTGTATTTTTTCCCTAGGCCATTCTGGTTAAGCGTCTGGATCAGCAGAATTGCGAAAAATGTTTTGCCTTCCCTACCATTTCTTGGCTTCAAACTCCCATATCTCGCGAACGGATTGATTTAACCCAAAAATTCCTAGTGCATCTGAAAGTAGAAACTCGCCCCATTAAAACGGAATGTGTATTTTTTCCCTAGGCCATTCTGGTTAAGCGTTTGGAGCAGCCGAAGTGCGAAAAATTTGTTGTCTTCTCAACCATTTCTTAGCTTCAAAGTCCCATATCTCGCGAACGGATTGACCTAACCCAAAAATTCCTATTGCATTTGAAAGTAGAAACTCGCCCGATTGCAACGGTACGAGTATTTTTCCCTAGGTCATTCTGGTTAAGCGATTGGAGCAGCAGAATTGTTAAAAATTTTTTGCCTACTCTACCATTTCTTGGCTTCAAACTCCCATATCTGCCGAACGGAATGACCTAACCCAAAAATTCCTATAGCATCTGAAAGTAGAAACTCGCCCGATTACAACGGTATGTGTATTTTTTCCCTAGGCCAATCTGGTTAAGCGATTGGAGCAGCAGAAGTGCGAAAAATTTGTTGTCTTGTCAACCATTTCTTAGCTTCAAAGTCCCATATCTCGCGAACGGATTGACCTAACCCAAAAATTCCTATTGTGGCTGAAAGTAGAAGCTCGCCCGATTACAACGGTATGTGTATTTTTTCCCTAGGCAATTCTGGTTAAGCGTTTGGAGCAGCAGAAGTGCGAAAAATTTGTTGTCTTCTCTACCATTTCTTGGCTTCAATCTCCCATATCTCCCGAACGGATTGACCTAACCCAAAAATTCCTATTGCATTTGAAAGTAGAAACTCGCCCGATTGCAACGGTACGTGTATTTTTCCCCTAGGCCATTCTGGTTAAGCGTTTGGAGCAGCCGAAGTGCGAAAAATTTGTTGTCTTCTCAACCATTTCTTAGCTTCAAAGTCCCATATCTCGCGAACGGATTGACCTAACCCAAAAATTCCTATAGCATCTGAAAGTAGAAACTCGCCCGATTACAACGGTATGTGTATTTTTTCCCTAGGCCATTCTGGTTAAGCGTTTGGATCAGCAGAATTCCGAAAAATGTTCTGCCTTCTCAACCATTTCTTGGTTTCAAACTCCCATATCTCGCGAACGGATTGACCTAACCCCAAAATTCCCGTTGCGTCTGAAAGTAGAAACTCGCCCGATTACAACGGTGTGTGTATTTTTTCCCTAGGCCATTCTGGTTAAGCGTTTGGAGCAGCAGAAGTGCGAAAAATTTGTTGTCTTCTCAACCATTTCTTGGCTTCAATCTCCCAGATCTCCCGAACGGATTGACCTAACCCAAAAATTCCTACTGCATTTGAAAGTAGAAACTCGCCCGATTGCAACGGTACGTGTATTTTTCCCTAGGTCATTCTGGTTAAGCGATTGGAGCAGCAGAATTGTTAAAAATTTTTTGCCTTCTCTACCATTTCTTGGCTTCAAACTCCCATATCTCCCGAACGGATTGACCTAACCCAAAAATTCCTATAGCATCTGAAAATAGAAACTCGCCCGATTACAACGGTATGTGTATTTCTTCCCTAGGCCATTCAGGTTAAGTGTTTGGAGCGGCAGAATTGCGAAAAATTTTTTACCTTCTCAACCATTCCTTGTCTTCAAACTCCCATATCTCACGAACGGATTGAGATAACCCAAAAATTCCTATTGCATATGAAAGTAGACACTCGCCCGATTACAACGGTACGTGTATTTTTCCCCTAGGCGATTCTGGTTAAGCGATTGGAGCAGCAGAAGTGGGAAAAAGTTGTTGTCTTGTCAACCATTTCTTAGCTTCAAAGTCCCATATTTCGCGAACGGATTGACCTAACCCAAAAATTCCTATTGTAACTGAAAGTGGAAACTCGCCCGATTACAACGGTATGTGTATTTTTTCCCTAGGCCATTCTGGTTAAGCGTTTGGATCAGCAGAATTGCGAAAAATTGTATGCCTTCGCAACCATTTCTTGGCATCAAACTCCCATATCTCGCGAACGGATTGACCTAACCCAAAAATTCCTGTAGCGTGTGAAAGTAGAAACTCGCCCGATTACAACGGTATGTGTATTTTTTCCCTAGGCCAATCTGGTTAAGCGATTGGAGCAGCAGAATCGCGAAAAATTTGTTGTCTTGTCAACCATTTCTTAGCTTCAAACTCCCATATCTCGCGAACGGATAGACCTAACCCAAAAATTCCTATTGCATCTGAAAGTAGAAACTCGCCCGATTACAACGGTATGTGTACTTTTTCCCTAGACCACTCTGGTTAAGCGTTTGGAGCAGCAGAATTGCGAAAAATTTGTTGTCTTCTCAACCATTTCTTGCCTTCAAAGTCCCATATCTCGCGAAAGGATTGACCTAACCCAAAAATTCCTATTGCATTTGAAAGTAGAAACTCGCCCGATTACAACGGTATTTGTATTTTTTCCCTAGGCCATTCTGGTTAAGCGTTTGGATCAGCAGAATTGCGAAAAATGTTTTGCCTTCTCTACCATTTCTTGGCTTCCAACTCCCATATCTCACGAACGGATTGACATAACCAAAAAATTCCTATTGCATTTGAAAGTAGACACTCCCCCGATTACAACGGTACGTGTATTTTTCCCCTAGGCCATTCTGGTTAAGCGATTGGAGCAGCAGAAGTGGGAAAAATTTGTTGTCTTGTCAACCATTTCTTAGCTTCAAAGTCCCATATTTCGCGAACGGATTGACCTAACCCAAAAATTCCTATTGTAACTGAAAGTGGAAACTCGCCCGATTACAACGGTATGTGTATTTTTTCCCTAGGCCATTCTGGTTAAGCGTTTGGAGCAGCAGAAGTGCGAAAAATTTGTTGTCCTCTTAACCATTTCTTGGCTTCAAACTCCCATATCTCGCGAACGGATTGACCTAACCCAAAAATTCCAATTGCATCTGAAAGTAGACACTCGCCTGATTACAACGGTATGTGTATTTTTTCCCTAGGCCATTCTGGTTAAGTGTTTGGATCAGCAGAATTGCGAAAAATTGTATGCCTTCTCAACCATTTCTTAGCTTCAAAGTCCCATATCACGCGAACGGATTGACTTAACCCAAAAATTCCTAGTGCATCTGAAAGTAGCTCGCCCGATTACAACGGTATGTGTATTTTTCCCTAGGCCATTCTGGTTAAGCGTTTGGATCAGCAGAATTGCGAAAAATTGTATGCCTTCTCAACCATTTCTTGGCTTCAAACTCCCATGTCTCGCGAACGGATTGACCTAACCCAAAAGTTCCTGTTGCGTGTGAAAGTAAAAACTCGCCCGATTACAACGGTATGTGTATTTTTCCCTAAGTCATTCTGGTTAAGCGATTGGAGCAGCAGAATTGTTAAAAATTTTTTGCCTACTCTACCATTTCTTGGCTTCAAACTCCCATATCTCCCGAACGGATTGACCTAACCCAAAAATTCCTGTAGCATCTGAAAGTAGAAACTCGCCCGATTATAACGGTATTTGTATTTTTTCCCTAGGCCAATCTGGTTAAGCGACTGGAGCAGCAGAAGTGCGAAAAATTTGTTGTCTTGTCAACCATTTCTTAGCTTCAAAGTCCCATATCTCGCGAACGGATTGACCTATCCCAAAAATTCCTATAGCATCTGAAAGTAGAGACTCGCCCGATTACAACGGTATGTGTATTTTTTCCCTAGGCCATTCTGGTTAAGCGTTTGGAGCAGCAGAATTGTGAAAAATTTTTTGCCTTCTCTACCATTTCTTGGCTTCAAACTCCCACATCTCGCGAACGGATTGACCTAACCCAAAAATTTCTATTGCATCTGAAAGTAGAAACACGCCCGATTACAACGGTATGTGTATTTTTTCCCTAGGCCATTCTGGTTAAGCGTTTGGAGCAGCAGAATTGCGAAAAATTTTTTGCCTTCTCAAACATTCCTTGTCTTCAAACTCCCATATCTCACGAACGGATTGACCTAACCCAAAAATTCCTATTGCATCTGAAAGTAGAAACTCGCCCGATTACAACGGTATGTGTATTTTTTCCCTAGGCAATTCTGGTTAAGCGTTTGGAGCAGCAGAATTGCGAAAAATTAGTTGTCTTCTCAACCATTTCTTGGCTTCAAACTCCCATATCTCCCGAACGGATTGACCTAACCCAAAAATTCCTATTGCATCTGAAAGTAGAAACTCGCCCGATTACAACGGTATGTGTATTTTTTCCATAGGCCATTCTGGTTAAGCGTTTGGAGCAGCAGAATTGCGAAAAATTTTTTGCCTTCTCTACCATTTCTTGGCTTCAAACTCCCACATCTCGCGAACGGATTGACCTAACCCAAAAATTCCTATTGTAACTGAAAGTAGAAACTCGCCCGATTACAACGGTATGTGTATTTTTTCCCTAGGCCATTCTGGTTAAGCGTTTGGAGCAGCATAATTCCGAAAAATGTTTTGCCTTCTCAACCATTTCTTGGTTTCAAACTCCCATATCTCGCGAACGGATTGACCTAACCCAAAAATTTCTATAGCATCTGAAAGTAGAAACTCGCCCGATTACAACGGTATGTGTATTTTTTCCCTAGGCCAACCTGGTTATGCGATTCGAGCAGCTGAAGTGCGAAAAATTTGTTGTCTTGTCAACCATTTCTTAGGTTCAAAGTCCCATATCTCGCGAATGGATTGACCTAACCCAAAAATTCCTATTGGAACTGAAAGTAGAAACTCGCCCGATTACAACGGTATGTGTATTTTTTCCCTAGGCCAATCTGGTTAAGCGTTTGGAGCAGCAGAATTGCGAAAAATTTTTTGCCTTCTCAACCATTTCTTGGATTCAAACTCCCATATCTCGCGAACGAATTGACCAAACCCAAAAATTCCTGTTGCGTCTGAAAGTAAAAACTCGCCCGATTACAACGGTATGTTTTTTTTTTCCCTAGCCCATTCTGGTTAAGCGTTTGGAGCAGCAGAATTGCGAAAAATTTGTTGTCTTCTCAACCTTTTCTTAGCTTCGAAGTCCCATATCACGCGAACGGATTGACCTAACCCAAAAATTTCTATTGCATCTGAAAGTAGAAACACGCCCGATTACAACGGTATGTGTATTTTTTCCCTAGGCCATTCTGGTTAAGCGTTTGGAGCAGCAGAATTGCGAAAAATTTTTTGCCTCCTCAACCATTCCTTGTCTTCAAACTCCCATATCTCACGAACGGATTGACATAACCCAAAAATTCCTATTGCATTTGGAAGTAGACACTCGCCCGATTACAACGGTACGTGTATTTTTCCCCTAGGCCATTCTGGTTAAGCGATTGGAGCAGCAGAATTGTGAAAAATTGTATGCCTTCGCAACCATTGCTTGGCTTCAAACTCCCATATCTCGCGAACGGATTGACCTAACCCAAAAGTTCCTGTTGCATCTGAAAGTAGAAACTCGCCCGATTAGAACGGTATGTGTATTTTTTCCCTAGCCCATTCTGGTTAAGCGTTTGGCGCAGCAGAATTGCGAAAAATTTTTTGCCTTCGAAACCATTTCTTGGCTTCAAACTCCCATATCTCGCGAACGGATTGACCTAACCCAAAAATTCCTATTGCATCTGAGGGTAGAAACTCGCCCGATTACAGCGGTGTGTGTATTTTTTCCCTAGCTCATTCTGGTTAAGCGTTTGGAGCAGCAGAAGTGCGAAAAATTTGTTGTCTCGTCAACCATTTCTTAGGTTCAAAGTCCCATATCTCGCGAACGGATTGACCTAACCCAAAAATTCCTATTGGAACTGAAAGTAGAAACTCGCCCGATTACAACGGTATGTGTATTTTACCCCTAGGCCATTCTGGTTAAGCGTTTGGAGCAGCAGAATTGCGAAAAATTTTTTGCCTTCTCAACCATTCCTTGTCTTCAAACTCCCATATCTCCCGAACGGATTGACCTAACCCAAAAATTCCTATAGCATCTCAAAGTAGAAACACGCCCGATTACAACGGTATGTGTATTTTTTCCCTAGGCCATTCTGGTTTAGCGTTTGGAGCAGCAGACGTGCGAAAAATTTGTTGTCTTCTCAACCATTTCTTAGCTTCAAAGTCCCATATCTCGCGAAACGATTGACCTAACCCAAAAATTCCTATTGTAACTGAAAGTAGAAACTCGCCCGATTACAACGGTATGTGTATTTTTTCCCTAGGCCATTCTGGTTAAGCGTTTGGAGCAGCAGAAGCGCGAAAAATTTGTTGTCTTCTCAACCATTTCTTGGCTTCAATCTCCCATATCTCCCGAACGGATTGACCTAACCCAAAAATTCCTATTGCATCTGAAAGTAGAAACTCGCCCGATTACAACGGTATGTGTATTTTTTCCCTAGGCCATTCTGGTTGAGCGTTTGGATCAGCAGGATTCCGAAAAATGTTTTGCCTTCTCAACCATTTCTTGGTTTCAAACTCCCGTATCTCGCGAACGGATTGAACTAACCCAAAAATTCCTGTTGCGTCTGAAAGTAGAAACTCGCCCGATTACAACGGTATGTGTATTTTTTCCCTAGGCCATTCTGGTTAAGCGTTTGGAGCAGCAGAATTGCGAAAAATTTTTTGCCTTCTCAACCATTGCTTGGCTTGAAACTCCTATATCTCACGAACGGATTGACCTAACCCAAAAATTCCTATTGCATTTGAAAGTAGAAACTCGCCCGATTGCAGCGGTACGTGTATTTTTCCCTAGGTCATTCTGGTTAAGCGATTGGAGCAGCAGAATTGTTAAAAAATTTTTGCCTACTCTACCATTTCTTGGCTTCAAACTCCCATATCTCCCGAACGGATTGACCTAACCCAAAAATTCCTATAGCATCTGAAAGTAGAAACTCGCCCGATTGCAGCGGTACGTGTATTTTTCCCTAGGTCATTCTGGTTAAGCGATTGGAGCAGCAGAATTGTTAAAAAATTTTTGCCTACTCTACCATTTCTTGGCTTCAAACTCCCATATCTCCCGAACGGATTGACCTAACCCAAAAATTCCTATAGCATCTGAAAGTAGAAACTCGCCCGATTACAACGGTATGTGTATTTTTTCCCTAGGCCATTCTGGTTAAGCGTTTGGAGCAGCAGAATTGCGAAAAATTTTTTGCCTTCTAAACCATTTCTTCGCTTCAAACTACCATATCTCGCGAACGGATTGACCTAACCCAAAAGTCCTATTGCATCTGAAAGTACAAACTCGCCCGCCTACAGCGGTATGTGTATTTTTTCCCCAGGCCATTCGGATTAAGCGATTGGAGCAGCAGAATTGCGAAAAAATGTATGCGTTCGCAACCATTTCTTGGCTTCAAACTCCCATATCTCGCGAACGGATTGACCTAACCCAAAAGTTCCTGTTGCGTGTGAAAGTAGAAACTCGACCGATTACAACGGTATGTGTATTTTTCCCTAGGTCATTCTGGTTAAGCGATTGGAGCAGCTGAATTGTTAAAAATTTTTGCCTACTCTACCATTTCTTGGCTTCAAACTCCCATATCTCACGAACGGATTGACATAACCCAAAAATTCCTATTGCATTTGAAAGTAGACGCTCGCCCGATTACAACGGTACGTGTATTTTTCCCCTAGGCCATTCTGGTTAAGCGATTGGAGCAGCAGAATTGTGAAAAAATGTATGCCTTCGCAAGCATTGCTTGGCTTCAAACTCCCATATCTCGCGAACGGATTGTCCTAACCCAAAAATTCCTGCTGCATCTGAAAGTAGAAACTCGCCCGATTACAACGGTATGTGTATTTTTTCCCTAGGCCATTCTGGTTAAGCGTTTGGATCAGCAGAATTGCGAAAAATTTTATGCCTTCTCAACCATTTCTTGGCTTCAAACTCCCATGTCTCGCGAACGGATTGACCTAACCCAAAAGTTCCTGTTGCGTGTGAAAGTAAAAACTCGCCCGATTACAACGGTATGTGTATTTTTCCCTAAGTCATTCTGGTTAAGCGATTGGAGCAGCAGAATTGTTAAAAATTTTTTGCCTACTCTACCATTTCTTGGCTTCAAACTCCCATATCTCCCGAACGGATTGACCTAACCCAAAAATTCCTGTAGCATCTGAAAGTAGAAACTCGCCCGATTACAACCGTATTTGTATTTTTTCCCTAGGCCAATCTGGTTAAGCGACTGGAGCAGCAGAAGTGCGAAAAATTTGTTGTCTTCTCAACCATTTCTTGGCTTCAATCTCCCATATCTCCCGAACGGATTGACCTAACATAAAAATTCCTATTGCATTTGAAAGTAGAAACTCGCCCGATTGCAGCGGTACGTGTATTTTTCCCTAGGTCATTCTGGTTAAGCGATTGGAGCAGCAGAATTGTTAAAAAATGTTTGCCTACTCTACCATTTCTTGGCTTCAAACTCCCATATCTCCCGATCGGATTGACCTAACCCAAAAATTCCTATAGCATCTGAAAGTAGAGACTCGCCCGATTACAACGGTATGTGTATTTTTTCCCTAGGCCATTCTGGTTAAGCGTTTGGAGCAACAGAATTGTGAAAAATTTTTTGCCTTCTCTACCATTTCTTGGCTTCAATCTCCCATATCTCCCGAACGGATTGACCTAACCCAAAAATTCCTATTGCATCTGAAAGTAGAAACTCGCCCGATTACAACGGTATGTGTATTTTTTCCCTAGGCCATTCTGGTTAAGCGTTTGGAGCAGCAGAATTGCGAAAAATTTTTTGCCTTCTCAACAATTTCTTGGCTTCAAAGTCCCATATCTCGCGAACGGATTGACCTAACCCAAAAATTCCTGTTGCGTCTGAATGTAGAAACTCGCCCGAATACAGCGGTACGTGTATTTTTCCCTAGGTCATTCTGGTTAAGCGATTGGAGCAGCAGAATTGTTAAAAAATTTTTGCCTACTCTACCATTTCTTGGCTTCAAACTCCCATTTCTCCCGAACGGATTGACCTAACCCAAAAATTCCTATAGCATCTGAAAGTAGAGACTCGCCCGATTACAACGGTATGTGTATTTTTTCCCTAGGCCATTCTGGTTAAGCGTTTGGAGCAACAGAATTGTGAAAAATTTTTTGCCTTCTCTACCATTTCTTGGCTTCAAACTCCCACATCTCGTGAACGGATTGACCTAACCCAAAAATTTCTATTGCATCTAAAAGTAGAAACACGCCCGATTACAACGGTATGTGTATTTTTGCCCTAGGCCATTCTGGTTAAGCGTTTGGAGCAGCAGAATTGCGAAAAATTTTTTGCCTTCTCAAACATTCCTTGTCTTCAAACTCCCATATCTCACGAACGGATTGACCTAACCCAAAAATTCCTATTGCATCTGAAAGTAGAAACTCGCCCGATTACAACGGTATGTGTATTTTTTCCCTAGGCAATTCTGGTTAAGCGTTTGGAGCAGCAGAATTGCGAAAAATTGGTTGTCTTCTCAACCATTTCTTGGTTTCAAACTCCCGTATCTCGCGAACGGATTGAACTAACCCAAAAATTCCTGTTGCGTCTGAAAGTAGAAACTCGCCCGATTACAACGGTATGTGTATTTTTTCCCTAGGCCATTCTGGTTAAGCGTTTGGAGCAGCAGAATTGCGAAAAATTTTTTGCCTTCTCAACCATTGCTTGGCTTGAAACTCCTATATCTCACGAACGGATTGACATAACCCAAAAATTCCTATTGCATTTGAAAGTAGAAACTCGCCCGATTGCAGCGGTACGTGTATTTTTCCCTAGGTCATTCTGGTTAAGCGATTGGAGCAGCAGAATTGTTAAAAAATTTTTGCCTACTCTACCATTTCTTGGCTTCAAACTCCCATATCTCCCGAACGGATTGACCTAACCCAAAAATTCCTATAGCATCTGAAAGTAGAAACTCGCCCGATTGCAGCGGTACGTGTATTTTTCCCTAGGTCATTCTGGTTAAGCGATTGGAGCAGCAGAATTGTTAAAAAATTTTTGCCTACTCTACCATTTCTTGGCTTCAAACTCCCATATCTCCCGAACGGATTGACCTAACCCAAAAATTCCTATAGCATCTGAAAGTAGAAACTCGCCCGATTACAACGGTATGTGTATTTTTTCCCTAGGCCATTCTGGTTAAGCGTTTGGAGCAGCAGAATTGCGAAAAATTTTTTGCCTTCTAAACCATTTCTTCGCTTCAAACTACCATATCTCGCGAACGGATTGACCTAACCCAAAAGTCCTATTGCATCTGAAAGTACAAACTCGCCCGCCTACAGCGGTATGTGTATTTTTTCCCTAGGCCATTCGGATTAAGCGATTGGATCAGCAGAATTGCGAAAAAATGTATGCGTTCGCAACCATTTCTTGGCTTCAAACTCCCATATCTCGCGAACGGATTGACCTAACCCAAAAGTTCCTGTTGCGTGTGAAAGTAGAAACTCGACCGATTACAACGGTATGTGTATTTTTCTCTAGGTCATTCTGGTTAAGCGATTGGAGCAGCTGAATTGTTAAAAATTTTTGCCTACTCTACCATTTCTTGGCTTCAAACTCCCATATCTCACGAACGGATTGACATAACCCAAAAATTCCTATTGCATTTGAAAGTAGACGCTCGCCCGATTACAACGGTACGTGTATTTTTCCCCTAGGCCATTCTGGTTAAGCGATTGGAGCAGCAGAATTGTGAAAAAATGTATGCCTTCGCAAGCATTGCTTGGCTTCAAACTCCCATATCTCGCGAACGGATTGTCCTAACCCAAAAATTCCTGCTGCATCTGAAAGTAGAAACTCGCCCGATTACAACGGTATGTGTATTTTTTCCCTAGGCCATTCTGGTTAAGCGTTTGGATCAGCAGAATTGCGAAAAATTTTATGCCTTCTCAACCATTTCTTGGCTTCAAACTCCCATGTCTCGCGAACGGATTGACCTAACCCAAAAGTTCCTGTTGCGTGTGAAAGTAAAAACTCGCCCGATTACAACGGTATGTGTATTTTTCCCTAAGTCATTCTGGTTAAGCGATTGGAGCAGCAGAATTGTTAAAAATTTTTTGCCTACTCTACCATTTCTTGGCTTCAAACTCCCATATCTCCCGAACGGATTGACCTAACCCAAAAATTCCAGTAGCATCTGAAAGTAGAAACTCGCCCGATTACAACCGTATTTGTATTTTTTCCCTAGGCCAATCTGGTTAAGCGACTGGAGCAGCAGAAGTGCGAAAAATTTGTTGTCTTCTCAACCATTTCTTGGCTTCAATCTCCCATATCTCCCGAACGGATTGACCTAACATAAAAATTCCTATTGCATTTGAAAGTAGAAACTCGCCCGATTGCAGCGGTACGTGTATTTTTCCCTAGGTCATTCTGGTTAAGCGATTGGAGCAGCAGAATTGTTAAAAAATGTTTGCCTACTCTACCATTTCTTGGCTTCAAACTCCCATATCTCCCGAACGGATTGACCTAACCCAAAAATTCCTATAGCATCTGAAAGTAGAGACTCGCCCGATTACAACGGTATGTGTATTTTTTCCCTAGGCCATTCTGGTTAAGCGTTTGGAGCAACAGAATTGTGAAAAATTTTTTGCCTTCTCTACCATTTCTTGGCTTCAATCTCCCATATCTCCCGAACGGATTGACCTAACCCAAAAATTCCTATTGCATCTGAAAGTAGAAACTCGCCCGATTACAACGGTATGTGTATTTTTTCCCTAGGCCATTCTGGTTAAGCGTTTGGAGCAGCAGAATTGCGAAAAATTTTTTGCCTTCTCAACAATTTCTTGGCTTCAAAGTCCCATATCTCGCGAACGGATTGACCTAACCCAAAAATTCCTGTTGCGTCTGAATGTAGAAACTCGCCCGATTACAACGGTATGTGTATTTTTTCCCTAGGCCATTCTGGTTAAGCGTTTGGAGCAGCAGAATTGCGAAAAATTTTTTGCCTTCTCAACAATTTCTTGGCTTCAAAGTCCCATGTCTCGCGAACGGATTGACCTAACCCAAAAATTCCTATTGCATTTGAAAGTAGAAACTCGCCCGATTGCAACGGTACGAGTATTTTTCCCTAGGTCATTCTGGTTAAGCGATTGGAGCAGCAGAATTGTTAAAAATTTTTTGCCTACTCTACCATTTCTTGGCTTCAAACTCCCATATCTGCCGAACGGAATGACCTAACCCAAAAATTCCTATAGCATCTGAAAGTAGAAACTCGCCCGATTACAACGGTATGTGTATTTTTTCCCTAGGCCAATCTGGTTAAGCGATTGGAGCAGCAGAAGTGCGAAAAATTTGTTGTCTTGTCAACCATTTCTTAGCTTCAAAGTCCCATATCTCGCGAACGGATTGACCTAACCCAAAAATTCCTATTGTGGCTGAAAGTAGAAGCTCGCCCGATTACAACGGTATGTGTATTTTTTCCCTAGGCAATTCTGGTTAAGCGTTTGGAGCAGCAGAAGTGCGAAAAATTTGTTGTCTTCTCTACCATTTCTTGGCTTCAATCTCCCATATCTCCCGAACGGATTGACCTAACCCAAAAATTCCTATTGCATTTGAAAGTAGAAACTCGCCCGATTGCAACGGTACGTGTATTTTTCCCCTAGGCCATTCTGGTTAAGCGTTTGGAGCAGCCGAAGTGCGAAAAATTTGTTGTCTTCTCAACCATTTCTTAGCTTCAAAGTCCCATATCTCGCGAACGGATTGACCTAACCCAAAAATTCCTATAGCATCTGAAAGTAGAAACTCGCCCGATTACAACGGTATGTGTATTTTTTCCCTAGGCCATTCTGGTTAAGCGTTTGGATCAGCAGAATTCCGAAAAATGTTCTGCCTTCTCAACCATTTCTTGGTTTCAAACTCCCATATCTCGCGAACGGATTGACCTAACCCCAAAATTCCCGTTGCGTCTGAAAGTAGAAACTCGCCCGATTACAACGGTGTGTGTATTTTTTCCCTAGGCCATTCTGGTTAAGCGTTTGGAGCAGCAGAAGTGCGAAAAATTTGTTGTCTTCTCAACCATTTCTTGGCTTCAATCTCCCAGATCTCCCGAACGGATTGACCTAACCCAAAAATTCCTACTGCATTTGAAAGTAGAAACTCGCCCGATTGCAACGGTACGTGTATTTTTCCCTAGGTCATTCTGGTTAAGCGATTGGAGCAGCAGAATTGTTAAAAATTTTTTGCCTTCTCTACCATTTCTTGGCTTCAAACTCCCATATCTCCCGAACGGATTGACCTAACCCAAAAATTCCTATAGCATCTGAAAATAGAAACTCGCCCGATTACAACGGTATGTGTATTTCTTCCCTAGGCCATTCAGGTTAAGTGTTTGGAGCGGCAGAATTGCGAAAAATTTTTTACCTTCTCAACCATTCCTTGTCTTCAAACTCCCATATCTCACGAACGGATTGAGATAACCCAAAAATTCCTATTGCATATGAAAGTAGACACTCGCCCGATTACAACGGTACGTGTATTTTTCCCCTAGGCGATTCTGGTTAAGCGATTGGAGCAGCAGAAGTGGGAAAAAGTTGTTGTCTTGTCAACCATTTCTTAGCTTCAAAGTCCCATATTTCGCGAACGGATTGACCTAACCCAAAAATTCCTATTGTAACTGAAAGTGGAAACTCGCCCGATTACAACGGTATGTGTATTTTTTCCCTAGGCCATTCTGGTTAAGCGTTTGGATCAGCAGAATTGCGAAAAATTGTATGCCTTCGCAACCATTTCTTGGCATCAAACTCCCATATCTCGCGAACGGATTGACCTAACCCAAAAATTCCTGTAGCGTGTGAAAGTAGAAACTCGCCCGATTACAACGGTATGTGTATTTTTTCCCTAGGCCAATCTGGTTAAGCGATTGGAGCAGCAGAATCGCGAAAAATTTGTTGTCTTGTCAACCATTTCTTAGCTTCAAACTCCCATATCTCGCGAACGGATAGACCTAACCCAAAAATTCCTATTGCATCTGAAAGTAGAAACTCGCCCGATTACAACGGTATGTGTACTTTTTCCCTAGACCACTCTGGTTAAGCGTTTGGAGCAGCAGAATTGCGAAAAATTTGTTGTCTTCTCAACCATTTCTTGCCTTCAAAGTCCCATATCTCGCGAAAGGATTGACCTAACCCAAAAATTCCTATTGCATTTGAAAGTAGAAACTCGCCCGATTACAACGGTATTTGTATTTTTTCCCTAGGCCATTCTGGTTAAGCGTTTGGATCAGCAGAATTGCGAAAAATGTTTTGCCTTCTCTACCATTTCTTGGCTTCCAACTCCCATATCTCACGAACGGATTGACATAACCAAAAAATTCCTATTGCATTTGAAAGTAGACACTCCCCCGATTACAACGGTACGTGTATTTTTCCCCTAGGCCATTCTGGTTAAGCGATTGGAGCAGCAGAAGTGGGAAAAATTTGTTGTCTTGTCAACCATTTCTTAGCTTCAAAGTCCCATATTTCGCGAACGGATTGACCTAACCCAAAAATTCCTATTGTAACTGAAAGTGGAAACTCGCCCGATTACAACGGTATGTGTATTTTTTCCCTAGGCCATTCTGGTTAAGCGTTTGGAGCAGCAGAAGTGCGAAAAATTTGTTGTCCTCTTAACCATTTCTTGGCTTCAAACTCCCATATCTCGCGAACGGATTGACCTAACCCAAAAATTCCAATTGCATCTGAAAGTAGACACTCGCCTGATTACAACGGTATGTGTATTTTTTCCCTAGGCCATTCTGGTTAAGTGTTTGGATCAGCAGAATTGCGAAAAATTGTATGCCTTCTCAACCATTTCTTAGCTTCAAAGTCCCATATCACGCGAACGGATTGACTTAACCCAAAAATTCCTAGTGCATCTGAAAGTAGCTCGCCCGATTACAACGGTATGTGTATTTTTCCCTAGGCCATTCTGGTTAAGCGTTTGGATCAGCAGAATTGCGAAAAATTGTATGCCTTCTCAACCATTTCTTGGCTTCAAACTCCCATGTCTCGCGAACGGATTGACCTAACCCAAAAGTTCCTGTTGCGTGTGAAAGTAAAAACTCGCCCGATTACAACGGTATGTGTATTTTTCCCTAAGTCATTCTGGTTAAGCGATTGGAGCAGCAGAATTGTTAAAAATTTTTTGCCTACTCTACCATTTCTTGGCTTCAAACTCCCATATCTCCCGAACGGATTGACCTAACCCAAAAATTCCTGTAGCATCTGAAAGTAGAAACTCGCCCGATTATAACGGTATTTGTATTTTTTCCCTAGGCCAATCTGGTTAAGCGACTGGAGCAGCAGAAGTGCGAAAAATTTGTTGTCTTGTCAACCATTTCTTAGCTTCAAAGTCCCATATCTCGCGAACGGATTGACCTATCCCAAAAATTCCTATAGCATCTGAAAGTAGAGACTCGCCCGATTACAACGGTATGTGTATTTTTTCCCTAGG
Source organism: Ptiloglossa arizonensis (assembly GCF_051014685.1). Lineage (NCBI taxonomy): Eukaryota > Metazoa > Arthropoda > Insecta > Hymenoptera > Colletidae > Ptiloglossa > Ptiloglossa arizonensis. Next base: position 471,945 of record NW_027478458.1, on the reverse strand, counting down.
CCATTCTGGTTAAGCGTTTGGAGCAGCAGAATTGTGAAAAATTTTTTGCCTTCTCTACCATTTCTTGGCTTCAAACTCCCACATCTCGCGAACGGATTGACCTAACCCAAAAATTTCTATTGCATCTGAAAGTAGAAACACGCCCGATTACAACGGTATGTGTATTTTTTCCCTAGGCCATTCTGGTTAAGCGTTTGGAGCAGCAGAATTGCGAAAAATTTTTTGCCTTCTCAAACATTCCTTGTCTTCAAACTCCCATATCTCACGAACGGATTGACCTAACCCAAAAATTCCTATTGCATCTGAAAGTAGAAACTCGCCCGATTACAACGGTATGTGTATTTTTTCCCTAGGCAATTCTGGTTAAGCGTTTGGAGCAGCAGAATTGCGAAAAATTAGTTGTCTTCTCAACCATTTCTTGGCTTCAAACTCCCATATCTCCCGAACGGATTGACCTAACCCAAAAATTCCTATTGCATCTGAAAGTAGAAACTCGCCCGATTACAACGGTATGTGTATTTTTTCCATAGGCCATTCTGGTTAAGCGTTTGGAGCAGCAGAATTGCGAAAAATTTTTTGCCTTCTCTACCATTTCTTGGCTTCAAACTCCCACATCTCGCGAACGGATTGACCTAACCCAAAAATTCCTATTGTAACTGAAAGTAGAAACTCGCCCGATTACAACGGTATGTGTATTTTTTCCCTAGGCCATTCTGGTTAAGCGTTTGGAGCAGCATAATTCCGAAAAATGTTTTGCCTTCTCAACCATTTCTTGGTTTCAAACTCCCATATCTCGCGAACGGATTGACCTAACCCAAAAATTTCTATAGCATCTGAAAGTAGAAACTCGCCCGATTACAACGGTATGTGTATTTTTTCCCTAGGCCAACCTGGTTATGCGATTCGAGCAGCTGAAGTGCGAAAAATTTGTTGTCTTGTCAACCATTTCTTAGGTTCAAAGTCCCATATCTCGCGAATGGATTGACCTAACCCAAAAATTCCTATTGGAACTGAAAGTAGAAACTCGCCCGATTACAACGGTATGTGTATTTTTTCCCTAGGCCAATCTGGTTAAGCGTTTGGAGCAGCAGAATTGCGAAAAATTTTTTGCCTTCTCAACCATTTCTTGGATTCAAACTCCCATATCTCGCGAACGAATTGACCAAACCCAAAAATTCCTGTTGCGTCTGAAAGTAAAAACTCGCCCGATTACAACGGTATGTTTTTTTTTTCCCTAGCCCATTCTGGTTAAGCGTTTGGAGCAGCAGAATTGCGAAAAATTTGTTGTCTTCTCAACCTTTTCTTAGCTTCGAAGTCCCATATCACGCGAACGGATTGACCTAACCCAAAAATTTCTATTGCATCTGAAAGTAGAAACACGCCCGATTACAACGGTATGTGTATTTTTTCCCTAGGCCATTCTGGTTAAGCGTTTGGAGCAGCAGAATTGCGAAAAATTTTTTGCCTCCTCAACCATTCCTTGTCTTCAAACTCCCATATCTCACGAACGGATTGACATAACCCAAAAATTCCTATTGCATTTGGAAGTAGACACTCGCCCGATTACAACGGTACGTGTATTTTTCCCCTAGGCCATTCTGGTTAAGCGATTGGAGCAGCAGAATTGTGAAAAATTGTATGCCTTCGCAACCATTGCTTGGCTTCAAACTCCCATATCTCGCGAACGGATTGACCTAACCCAAAAGTTCCTGTTGCATCTGAAAGTAGAAACTCGCCCGATTAGAACGGTATGTGTATTTTTTCCCTAGCCCATTCTGGTTAAGCGTTTGGCGCAGCAGAATTGCGAAAAATTTTTTGCCTTCGAAACCATTTCTTGGCTTCAAACTCCCATATCTCGCGAACGGATTGACCTAACCCAAAAATTCCTATTGCATCTGAGGGTAGAAACTCGCCCGATTACAGCGGTGTGTGTATTTTTTCCCTAGCTCATTCTGGTTAAGCGTTTGGAGCAGCAGAAGTGCGAAAAATTTGTTGTCTCGTCAACCATTTCTTAGGTTCAAAGTCCCATATCTCGCGAACGGATTGACCTAACCCAAAAATTCCTATTGGAACTGAAAGTAGAAACTCGCCCGATTACAACGGTATGTGTATTTTACCCCTAGGCCATTCTGGTTAAGCGTTTGGAGCAGCAGAATTGCGAAAAATTTTTTGCCTTCTCAACCATTCCTTGTCTTCAAACTCCCATATCTCCCGAACGGATTGACCTAACCCAAAAATTCCTATAGCATCTCAAAGTAGAAACACGCCCGATTACAACGGTATGTGTATTTTTTCCCTAGGCCATTCTGGTTTAGCGTTTGGAGCAGCAGACGTGCGAAAAATTTGTTGTCTTCTCAACCATTTCTTAGCTTCAAAGTCCCATATCTCGCGAAACGATTGACCTAACCCAAAAATTCCTATTGTAACTGAAAGTAGAAACTCGCCCGATTACAACGGTATGTGTATTTTTTCCCTAGGCCATTCTGGTTAAGCGTTTGGAGCAGCAGAAGCGCGAAAAATTTGTTGTCTTCTCAACCATTTCTTGGCTTCAATCTCCCATATCTCCCGAACGGATTGACCTAACCCAAAAATTCCTATTGCATCTGAAAGTAGAAACTCGCCCGATTACAACGGTATGTGTATTTTTTCCCTAGGCCATTCTGGTTGAGCGTTTGGATCAGCAGGATTCCGAAAAATGTTTTGCCTTCTCAACCATTTCTTGGTTTCAAACTCCCGTATCTCGCGAACGGATTGAACTAACCCAAAAATTCCTGTTGCGTCTGAAAGTAGAAACTCGCCCGATTACAACGGTATGTGTATTTTTTCCCTAGGCCATTCTGGTTAAGCGTTTGGAGCAGCAGAATTGCGAAAAATTTTTTGCCTTCTCAACCATTGCTTGGCTTGAAACTCCTATATCTCACGAACGGATTGACCTAACCCAAAAATTCCTATTGCATTTGAAAGTAGAAACTCGCCCGATTGCAGCGGTACGTGTATTTTTCCCTAGGTCATTCTGGTTAAGCGATTGGAGCAGCAGAATTGTTAAAAAATTTTTGCCTACTCTACCATTTCTTGGCTTCAAACTCCCATATCTCCCGAACGGATTGACCTAACCCAAAAATTCCTATAGCATCTGAAAGTAGAAACTCGCCCGATTGCAGCGGTACGTGTATTTTTCCCTAGGTCATTCTGGTTAAGCGATTGGAGCAGCAGAATTGTTAAAAAATTTTTGCCTACTCTACCATTTCTTGGCTTCAAACTCCCATATCTCCCGAACGGATTGACCTAACCCAAAAATTCCTATAGCATCTGAAAGTAGAAACTCGCCCGATTACAACGGTATGTGTATTTTTTCCCTAGGCCATTCTGGTTAAGCGTTTGGAGCAGCAGAATTGCGAAAAATTTTTTGCCTTCTAAACCATTTCTTCGCTTCAAACTACCATATCTCGCGAACGGATTGACCTAACCCAAAAGTCCTATTGCATCTGAAAGTACAAACTCGCCCGCCTACAGCGGTATGTGTATTTTTTCCCCAGGCCATTCGGATTAAGCGATTGGAGCAGCAGAATTGCGAAAAAATGTATGCGTTCGCAACCATTTCTTGGCTTCAAACTCCCATATCTCGCGAACGGATTGACCTAACCCAAAAGTTCCTGTTGCGTGTGAAAGTAGAAACTCGACCGATTACAACGGTATGTGTATTTTTCCCTAGGTCATTCTGGTTAAGCGATTGGAGCAGCTGAATTGTTAAAAATTTTTGCCTACTCTACCATTTCTTGGCTTCAAACTCCCATATCTCACGAACGGATTGACATAACCCAAAAATTCCTATTGCATTTGAAAGTAGACGCTCGCCCGATTACAACGGTACGTGTATTTTTCCCCTAGGCCATTCTGGTTAAGCGATTGGAGCAGCAGAATTGTGAAAAAATGTATGCCTTCGCAAGCATTGCTTGGCTTCAAACTCCCATATCTCGCGAACGGATTGTCCTAACCCAAAAATTCCTGCTGCATCTGAAAGTAGAAACTCGCCCGATTACAACGGTATGTGTATTTTTTCCCTAGGCCATTCTGGTTAAGCGTTTGGATCAGCAGAATTGCGAAAAATTTTATGCCTTCTCAACCATTTCTTGGCTTCAAACTCCCATGTCTCGCGAACGGATTGACCTAACCCAAAAGTTCCTGTTGCGTGTGAAAGTAAAAACTCGCCCGATTACAACGGTATGTGTATTTTTCCCTAAGTCATTCTGGTTAAGCGATTGGAGCAGCAGAATTGTTAAAAATTTTTTGCCTACTCTACCATTTCTTGGCTTCAAACTCCCATATCTCCCGAACGGATTGACCTAACCCAAAAATTCCTGTAGCATCTGAAAGTAGAAACTCGCCCGATTACAACCGTATTTGTATTTTTTCCCTAGGCCAATCTGGTTAAGCGACTGGAGCAGCAGAAGTGCGAAAAATTTGTTGTCTTCTCAACCATTTCTTGGCTTCAATCTCCCATATCTCCCGAACGGATTGACCTAACATAAAAATTCCTATTGCATTTGAAAGTAGAAACTCGCCCGATTGCAGCGGTACGTGTATTTTTCCCTAGGTCATTCTGGTTAAGCGATTGGAGCAGCAGAATTGTTAAAAAATGTTTGCCTACTCTACCATTTCTTGGCTTCAAACTCCCATATCTCCCGATCGGATTGACCTAACCCAAAAATTCCTATAGCATCTGAAAGTAGAGACTCGCCCGATTACAACGGTATGTGTATTTTTTCCCTAGGCCATTCTGGTTAAGCGTTTGGAGCAACAGAATTGTGAAAAATTTTTTGCCTTCTCTACCATTTCTTGGCTTCAATCTCCCATATCTCCCGAACGGATTGACCTAACCCAAAAATTCCTATTGCATCTGAAAGTAGAAACTCGCCCGATTACAACGGTATGTGTATTTTTTCCCTAGGCCATTCTGGTTAAGCGTTTGGAGCAGCAGAATTGCGAAAAATTTTTTGCCTTCTCAACAATTTCTTGGCTTCAAAGTCCCATATCTCGCGAACGGATTGACCTAACCCAAAAATTCCTGTTGCGTCTGAATGTAGAAACTCGCCCGAATACAGCGGTACGTGTATTTTTCCCTAGGTCATTCTGGTTAAGCGATTGGAGCAGCAGAATTGTTAAAAAATTTTTGCCTACTCTACCATTTCTTGGCTTCAAACTCCCATTTCTCCCGAACGGATTGACCTAACCCAAAAATTCCTATAGCATCTGAAAGTAGAGACTCGCCCGATTACAACGGTATGTGTATTTTTTCCCTAGGCCATTCTGGTTAAGCGTTTGGAGCAACAGAATTGTGAAAAATTTTTTGCCTTCTCTACCATTTCTTGGCTTCAAACTCCCACATCTCGTGAACGGATTGACCTAACCCAAAAATTTCTATTGCATCTAAAAGTAGAAACACGCCCGATTACAACGGTATGTGTATTTTTGCCCTAGGCCATTCTGGTTAAGCGTTTGGAGCAGCAGAATTGCGAAAAATTTTTTGCCTTCTCAAACATTCCTTGTCTTCAAACTCCCATATCTCACGAACGGATTGACCTAACCCAAAAATTCCTATTGCATCTGAAAGTAGAAACTCGCCCGATTACAACGGTATGTGTATTTTTTCCCTAGGCAATTCTGGTTAAGCGTTTGGAGCAGCAGAATTGCGAAAAATTGGTTGTCTTCTCAACCATTTCTTGGTTTCAAACTCCCGTATCTCGCGAACGGATTGAACTAACCCAAAAATTCCTGTTGCGTCTGAAAGTAGAAACTCGCCCGATTACAACGGTATGTGTATTTTTTCCCTAGGCCATTCTGGTTAAGCGTTTGGAGCAGCAGAATTGCGAAAAATTTTTTGCCTTCTCAACCATTGCTTGGCTTGAAACTCCTATATCTCACGAACGGATTGACATAACCCAAAAATTCCTATTGCATTTGAAAGTAGAAACTCGCCCGATTGCAGCGGTACGTGTATTTTTCCCTAGGTCATTCTGGTTAAGCGATTGGAGCAGCAGAATTGTTAAAAAATTTTTGCCTACTCTACCATTTCTTGGCTTCAAACTCCCATATCTCCCGAACGGATTGACCTAACCCAAAAATTCCTATAGCATCTGAAAGTAGAAACTCGCCCGATTGCAGCGGTACGTGTATTTTTCCCTAGGTCATTCTGGTTAAGCGATTGGAGCAGCAGAATTGTTAAAAAATTTTTGCCTACTCTACCATTTCTTGGCTTCAAACTCCCATATCTCCCGAACGGATTGACCTAACCCAAAAATTCCTATAGCATCTGAAAGTAGAAACTCGCCCGATTACAACGGTATGTGTATTTTTTCCCTAGGCCATTCTGGTTAAGCGTTTGGAGCAGCAGAATTGCGAAAAATTTTTTGCCTTCTAAACCATTTCTTCGCTTCAAACTACCATATCTCGCGAACGGATTGACCTAACCCAAAAGTCCTATTGCATCTGAAAGTACAAACTCGCCCGCCTACAGCGGTATGTGTATTTTTTCCCTAGGCCATTCGGATTAAGCGATTGGATCAGCAGAATTGCGAAAAAATGTATGCGTTCGCAACCATTTCTTGGCTTCAAACTCCCATATCTCGCGAACGGATTGACCTAACCCAAAAGTTCCTGTTGCGTGTGAAAGTAGAAACTCGACCGATTACAACGGTATGTGTATTTTTCTCTAGGTCATTCTGGTTAAGCGATTGGAGCAGCTGAATTGTTAAAAATTTTTGCCTACTCTACCATTTCTTGGCTTCAAACTCCCATATCTCACGAACGGATTGACATAACCCAAAAATTCCTATTGCATTTGAAAGTAGACGCTCGCCCGATTACAACGGTACGTGTATTTTTCCCCTAGGCCATTCTGGTTAAGCGATTGGAGCAGCAGAATTGTGAAAAAATGTATGCCTTCGCAAGCATTGCTTGGCTTCAAACTCCCATATCTCGCGAACGGATTGTCCTAACCCAAAAATTCCTGCTGCATCTGAAAGTAGAAACTCGCCCGATTACAACGGTATGTGTATTTTTTCCCTAGGCCATTCTGGTTAAGCGTTTGGATCAGCAGAATTGCGAAAAATTTTATGCCTTCTCAACCATTTCTTGGCTTCAAACTCCCATGTCTCGCGAACGGATTGACCTAACCCAAAAGTTCCTGTTGCGTGTGAAAGTAAAAACTCGCCCGATTACAACGGTATGTGTATTTTTCCCTAAGTCATTCTGGTTAAGCGATTGGAGCAGCAGAATTGTTAAAAATTTTTTGCCTACTCTACCATTTCTTGGCTTCAAACTCCCATATCTCCCGAACGGATTGACCTAACCCAAAAATTCCAGTAGCATCTGAAAGTAGAAACTCGCCCGATTACAACCGTATTTGTATTTTTTCCCTAGGCCAATCTGGTTAAGCGACTGGAGCAGCAGAAGTGCGAAAAATTTGTTGTCTTCTCAACCATTTCTTGGCTTCAATCTCCCATATCTCCCGAACGGATTGACCTAACATAAAAATTCCTATTGCATTTGAAAGTAGAAACTCGCCCGATTGCAGCGGTACGTGTATTTTTCCCTAGGTCATTCTGGTTAAGCGATTGGAGCAGCAGAATTGTTAAAAAATGTTTGCCTACTCTACCATTTCTTGGCTTCAAACTCCCATATCTCCCGAACGGATTGACCTAACCCAAAAATTCCTATAGCATCTGAAAGTAGAGACTCGCCCGATTACAACGGTATGTGTATTTTTTCCCTAGGCCATTCTGGTTAAGCGTTTGGAGCAACAGAATTGTGAAAAATTTTTTGCCTTCTCTACCATTTCTTGGCTTCAATCTCCCATATCTCCCGAACGGATTGACCTAACCCAAAAATTCCTATTGCATCTGAAAGTAGAAACTCGCCCGATTACAACGGTATGTGTATTTTTTCCCTAGGCCATTCTGGTTAAGCGTTTGGAGCAGCAGAATTGCGAAAAATTTTTTGCCTTCTCAACAATTTCTTGGCTTCAAAGTCCCATATCTCGCGAACGGATTGACCTAACCCAAAAATTCCTGTTGCGTCTGAATGTAGAAACTCGCCCGAATACAGCGGTACGTGTATTTTTCCCTAGGTCATTCTGGTTAAGCGATTGGAGCAGCAGAATTGTTAAAAAATTTTTGCCTACTCTACCATTTCTTGGCTTCAAACTCCCATTTCTCCCGAACGGATTGACCTAACCCAAAAATTCCTATAGCATCTGAAAGTAGAGACTCGCCCGATTACAACGGTATGTGTATTTTTTCCCTAGGCCATTCTGGTTAAGCGTTTGGAGCAACAGAATTGTGAAAAATTTTTTGCCTTCTTTACCATTTCTTGGCTTCAAACTCCCACATCTCGTGAACGGATTGACCTAACCCAAAAATTTCTATTGCATCTAAAAGTAGAAACACGCCCGATTACAACGGTATGTGTATTTTTGCCCTAGGCCATTCTGGTTAAGCGTTTGGAGCAGCAGAATTGCGAAAAATTTTTTGCCTTCTCAAACATTCCTTGTCTTCAAACTCCCATATCTCACGAACGGATTGACCTAACCCAAAAATTCCTATTGCATCTGAAAGTAGAAACTCGCCCGATTACAACGGTATGTGTATTTTTTCCCTAGGCAATTCTGGTTAAGCGTTTGGAGCAGCAGAATTGCGAAAAATTGGTTGTCTTCTCAACCATTTCTTGGCTTCAATCTCCCATATCTCCCGAACGGATTGACCTAACCCAAAAATTCCTATTGCATCTGAAAGTAGAAACTCGCCCGATTACAACGGTATGTGTATTTTTCCCCTAGGCCATTCTGGTTAAGCGTTTGGATCAGCAGAATTGCGAAAAATGTTTTGCCTTCTCTACCATTTCTTGGCCTCAAACTCCCATATCTCGCGAACGGATTGACCTAACCCAAAAATTCCAATTGCATCTGAAAGTAGACACACGCCTGATTACAACGGTATGTGTATTTTTTCCCTAGGCCATTCTGGTTAAGCGTTTGGATCAGCAGAATTGTTAAAAATTTTTTGCCTTCTCTACCATTTCTTGGCTTCAAAGTCCCATATCTCGCGAACGGATGGACCTAACCCAAAAATTCCTGTTGCGTCTGAAAGTAGAAACTCGCCCGAATACAGCGGTGTGTGTATTTTTTCCCTAGGCCATTCTGGTTAAGCGTTTGGAGCAGCAGAATTGCGAAAAATTTGTCGTCTTCTCAACCATTTCTTAGCTTCAAAGTCCCATATCTTGCGAACGGATTGACCTAACCCAAAAATTCCTATAGCATCTCAAAGTAGAAACACGCCCGATTACAACGGTATGTGTATTTTTTCCCTAGGCCATTCTGGTTTAGCGTTTGGAGCAGCAGACGTGCGAAAAATTTGTTGTCTTCTCAACCATTTCTTAGCTTCAAAGTCCCATATCTCGCGAAACGATTGACCTAACCCAAAAATTCCTATTGTAACTGAAAGTAGAAACTCGCCCGATTACAACGGTATGTGTATTTTTTCCCTAGGCAATTATGGTTAAGCGTTTGGAGCAGCAGAATTGCGAAAAATTTGTTGTCTTCTCAACCATTTCTTAGATTCAAAGTCACATATCTCGCGAACGGATTGACCCAACCCAAAAATTCCTATTGCATCTGAAAGTAGAAACTCGCCCGATTACAACGGTATGTGTATTTTTTCCCTAGGCCATTCTGGTTAAGCGTTTGGAGCAGCAGAATTGCGAAAAGTTTGTTGTCTTCTCAACCATTTCTTAGCTTCAAAGTCCCATATCTCGCGAACGGATTGACCCAACCCAAAAATTCCTATTGCATCTGAAAGTAGAAACTCGCCCGATTACAACGGTATGTGTATTTTTTCCCTAGGCCATTCTGTTTAAGCGTTTGGATCAGCAGAATTCCGAAAAATGTTTTACCTTCTCAACCATTTCTTGGTTTCAAACTCCCATATCTCGCGAACGGATTGACCTAAACCAAAAATTCCTATTGTAACTGAAAGTAGAAACTCGCCCGATTACAACGGTATGTGTATTTTTTCCCTAGGCGGTTCTGGTTAAGCGTTTGGAGCAGCAGAATTGCGAAAAATTTGTTGTCTTCTCAACCATTTCTTGGCTTCAAAGTCCCATATCTGCCGAACGGATTGACCTAACCCAAAAATTCCTATAGCATTTGAAAGTAGAGTCTCGCCCGATTCCAACGGTATGTGTATTTTTTCCCTAGCCCATTCTGGTTAAGCGTTTGGAGCAGCAGATGTGCGAACAATTTGTTGTCTTCTTAACCATTTCTTAGTTTCAAACTCCCATATCTCGCGAACGGATTGACCTAACCCAAAAATTCCTGTTGCGGGTGAAAGTAAAAACTCGCCCGATTACAACGGTATGTGTATTTTGTCCCTAGGCCAATCTGGTTAAGCGTGTGGGGCAGCAGAATTGTGAAAAATTTGTTGTCTTCTCAACCATTTCTTAGCTTCAAAGTCCCATATCTCGCGAACGGATTGACCTAACCCAAAAATTCATATTGTAACGGAAAGTAGAAACTCGCCCGATTACAACGGTATGTGTATTTTTTCCCTAGGCAATTATGGTTAAGCGTTTGGAGCAGCAGAATTGCGAAAAATTTTTTGCCTTCTCAAACATTCCTTGTCTTCAAACTCCCATATCTCACGAACGGATTGACCTAACCCAAAAATTCCTATTGCATCTGAAAGTAGAAACTCGCCCGATTGCAACGGTACGTGTATTTTTCCCTAGGTCATTCTGGTTAAGCGATTGGAGCAGCAGAATTGTTAAAAATTTTTTGCCTACTCTACCATTTCTTGGTTTCAAACTCCCATATCTGCCGAACGGATTGACCTAACCCAAAAATTCCTATAGCATCTGAAAGTAGAAACTCGCCCGATTGCAACGGTACGTGTATTTTTCCCTAGGCCAATCTGGTTAAGCGTTTGGAGCAGCAGAATTGCGAAAAATTTGTTGTCTTCTCAACCATTTCTTAGCTTCAAAGTCCCATATCTCGCGAACGGATTGACCTAACCCAAAAATTCCTATTGCATCTGAAAGTAGAAACTCGCCCGATTACAACGGTATGTGTATTTTGTCCCTAGGCCAATCTGGTTAAGCGTGTGGGGCAGCAGAATTGTGAAAAATTTGTTGTCTTCTCAACCATTTCTTAGCTTCAAAGTCCCATATCTCGCGAACGGATGGACCTAACCCAAAAATTCCTATTGCATCTGAAAGTAGAAACTCGCCCGATTACAACGGTATGTGTATTTTTTCCCTAGGCCATTCTGGTTAAGCGTTTGGATCAGCAGAATTCCGAAAAATGTTTTACCTTCTCAACCATTTCTTGGTTTCAAACTCCCATATCTCGCGAACGGATTGACCTAACCCAAAAATTCCTATTGCATCTGAAAGTAGAAACTCGCCCGATTACAACGGTATGTGTATTTTTTCCCTAGGCCATTCTGGTTAAGCGTTTGGATCAGCAGAATTCCGAAAAATGTTTTACCTTCTCAACCATTTCTTGGTTTCAAACTCCCATATCTCGCGAACGGATTGACCTAACCCAAAAATTCCTATTGTAACTGAAAGTAGAAACTCGCCCGATTACAACGGTATGTGTATTTTTTCCCTAGGCAATTATGGTTAAGCGTTTGGAGCAGCAGAATTGCGAAAAATTTTTTGCCTTCTCAAACATTCCTTGTCTTCAAACTCCCATATCTCACGAACGGATTGACCTAACCCAAAAATTCCTATTGCATCTGAAAGTAGAAACTCGCCCGATTGCAACGGTACGTGTATTTTTCCCTAGGTCATTCTGGTTAAGCGATTGGAGCAGCAGAATTGTTAAAAATTTTTTGCCTACTCTACCATTTCTTGGTTTCAAACTCCCATATCTGCCGAACGGATTGACCTAACCCAAAAATTCCTATAGCATCTGAAAGTAGAAACTCGCCCGATTGCAACGGTACTTGTATTTTTCCCTAGGCCAATCTGGTTAAGCGTTTGGAGCAGCAGAATTGCGAAAAATTTGTTGTCTTCTCAACCATCTCTTAGCTTCAAAGTCCCATATCTCGCGAACGGATTGACCTAACCCAAAAATTCCTATTGCATCTGAAAGTAGAAACTCCCCCGATTACAACGGTATGTGTATTTTTTCCCTAGGCAATTCTGGTTAAGCGTTTGGAGCAGCAGAATTGCGAAAAATTTGTTGTCTTCTCAACCATTTCTTAGCTTCAAAGTCCCATATCTCGCGAACGGATTGACCCAACCCAAAAATTCCTCTTGCATCTGAAAGTAGAAACTCGCCCGATTACAACGGTATGTGTATTTTTTCCCTAGGCCATTCTGGTTAAGCGTTTGGATCAGCAGAATACCGAAAAATGTTTTACCTTCTCAACCATTTCTTGGTTTTAAACTCCCATATCTCGCGAACGGATTGACCTAACCCAAAAATTCCTATTGTAACTGAAAGTAGAAACTCGCCCGATTACAACGGTATGTGTATTTTTTCCCTAGGCGATTCTGGTTAAGCGTTTGGAGCAGCAGAATTGCGAAAAATTTGTTGTCTTCTCAACCTTTTCTTAGCTTCAAAGTCCCATATCTCGCGAATGGATGGAGCTAACCCAAAAATTCCTATTGCATCTGAAAGTAGAAACTCGCCCGATTACAATGGTATGTGCATTTTTTCCCTAGGCCATTCTGGTTAAGCGTTTGTATCAGCAGAATTCCGAAAAATGTTTTACCTTCTCAACCATTTCTTGGTTTCAAACTCCCATATCTCGCGAACGGATTGACCTAACCCAAAAATTCCTATTTCATTTGAAAGTAGAAACTCGCCCGATTGCAACGGCACGTGTATTTTTCCCTAGGTCATTCTGGCTAAGCGATTGGAGCAGCAGAATTGTTAAAAATTTTTTGCCTTCTCTACCATTTCTTGGCTTCAAACTCCCACATCTCGCGAACGGATTGACCTAACCCAAAAATTCCTATAGCATCTGAAAGTAGAGACTCGCCCGATTACAACGGTATGTGTATTTTTTCCCTAGGACATTCTGGTTAAGCGTTTGGAGCAGCAGAATTGTGAAAAATTTTTTGCCTTCTCTACCATTTCTTGGCTTCAAACTCCCACATCTCGCAAACGGATAGACCTAACCCAAAAATTTCTATTGCATCTGAAAGTAGAAACACGCCCGATTACAACGGTATGTGTATTTTTTCCCTAGGCCATTCTGGTTAAGCGTTTGGAGCAGCAGAATTGCGAAAAATTTTTTGCCTTCTCAAACATTCCTTGTCTTCAAACTCCCATATCTCACGAACGGATTGACATAACCCAAAAATTCCTATTGCATTTGAAAGTAGACTCTCGCCCGATTACAATGGTACGTGTATTTTTCCCCTAGGCCATTCTGGTTAAGCGATTGGAGCAGCAGAGTTGTGAAAAGTTGTATGCCTTCGCAACCATTGCTTGGCTTCAAAGTCCCATATCTCGCGAACGGATTGACCTAACCCAAAAATTGCTGTTGCATCTGAAAGTAGAAACTCGCCCGATTGCAACGGTACGTGTATTTTTCCCTAGGTCATTCTGGTTAAGCGATTGGAGCAGCAGAATTGTTAAAAATTTTTTGCCTACTCTAACATTTCTTGTTTTCAAACTCCCATATCTGCCGAACGGATTGACCTAACCCAAAAATTCCTATAGCATCTGAAAGTAGATACTCGCCCGATTCCAACGGTATGTGCATTTTTTCCCTAGCCCATTCTGGTTAAGCGTTTGGAGCAGCAGAATTGCGAAAAATTTGTTGTCTTCTCAACCATTTCTTAGCTTCAAAGTCCCATATCTCGCGAACGGATGGACCTAACCCAAAAATTCCTATTGCATCTGAAAGTAGAAACTCGCCCGATTGCAACGGTACGTGTATTTTTCCCTAGGTCATTCTGGTTAAGCGATTGGAGCAGCAGAATTGTTAAAAATTTTTTGCCTACTCTACCAAATCTTGGTTTCAAACTCCCATATCTGCCGAACGGATTGACCTAACCCAAAAATTGCTATAGCATCTGAAAGTAGAAACTCGCCCGATTACAACGGTATGTGTATTTTTTCCCTAGGCCATTCTGGTTAAGCGTTTGGAGCAGCAGAATTGCGAAAAATTTGTTGTCTTCTCAACCATTTCTAAGCTTCAAAGTCCTATATCTCGCGAACGGATTTACCTTACCCAAAAATTCCTAGTGCATCTGAAAGTAGAAACTCGCCCGATTACAACGGTATGTGTATTTTTTCCCTAGGCAAATCTGGTTAAGCGTTTGGAGCAGCAGAATTGCGAAAAATTTGTTGTCTTCTCAACCATTTCTTAGCTTCAAAGTCCCATATCTCGCGAACGGATTTACCTAACCCAAAAATTCCTAGTGCATCTGAAAGTAGAAACTCGCCCGATTACAACGGTATGTGTATTTTTTCCCTAGGCCATTCTGGTTAAGCGATTGGAGCAGCAGAATTGTTAAAAATTTTTTGCCTACTCTAACATTTCTTGTTTTCAAACTCCCATATCTGCCGAACGGATTGACCTAACCCAAAAATTCCTATAGCATCTGAAAGTAGAAACTCGCCCGATTCCAACGGTATGTGTATTTTTTCCCTAGCCCATTCTGGCTAAGCGTTTGGAGCAGCAGAATTGCGAAAAATTTGTTGTCTTCTCAACCATTTCTTAGCTTCAAAGTCCCATATCTCGCGAACGGATGGAGCTAACCCAAAAATTCCTATTGCATCTGAAAGTAGAAACTCGCCCGATTACAATGGTATGTGCATTTTTTCCCTAGGCCATTCTGGCAAAGCGTTTGGATCAGCAGAATTCCGAAAAATGTTTTACCTTCTCAACCATTTCTTGGTTTCAAACTCCCATATCTCGCGAACGGATTGACCTAACCCAAAAATTCCTATTGTAACTGAAAGTAGAAACTCGCCCGATTACAACGGTATGTGTATTTTTTCCCTAGGCGATTCTGGTTAAGCGTCTGGAGCACCAGAATTGCGAAAAATTTGTTGTCTTCTCAACCATTTCTTGGCTTCAAACTTCCATATCTCGCGAACGGCTTGACCTAACCCAAAAATTCCTGTTGCATCTGAAAGTAGAAACTCGCCCGATTACAACGATATGTGTATTTTTTCCCTAGGCCATTCTGGTTAAGCGTTTGGAGCAGCAGAATTGCGAAAAATTTGTTGTCTTCTCAACCATTTCTTAGCTTCAAAGTCCCATATCTCGCGAACGGATGGACCTAACCCAAAAATTCCTATTGCATCTGAAAGTAGAAACTCGCCCGATTACAATGGTATGTGTATTTTTTCCCTAGGCCATTCTGGTTAAGCGTTTGGATCAGCAGAATTCCGAAAAATGTTTTACCTTCTCAACCATATCTTGGTTTCAAACTCCCATATCTGCCGAACGGATTGACCTAACCCAAAAATTCCTATAGCATCTGAAAGTAGAAACCCGCCCGATTCCAACGGTATGTGTATTTTTTCCCTAGCCCATTCTGGCTAAGCGTTTGGAGCAGCAGAATTGCGAAAAATTTGTTGTCTTCTCAACCATTTCTTAGCTTCAAAGTCCCATATCTCGCGAACGGATGGAGCTAACCCAAAAATTCCTATTGCATCTGAAAGTAGAAACTCGCCCGATTACAACGATATGTGTATTTTTTCCCTAGGCCATTCTGGTTAAGCGTTTGGAGCAGCAGAATTGCGAAAAATTTGTTGTCTTCTCAACCATTTCTTAGCTTCAAAGTCCCATATCTCGCGAACGGATTGACCCAACCCAAAAATTCCTATTGCATCTGAAAGTAGAAACTCGCCCGATTACAACGGTATGTGTATTTTTTCCCTAGGCCATTCTGGTTAAGCGTTTGGATCAGCAGAATTCCGAAAAATGTTTTACCTTCTCAACCATTTCTTGGTTTCAAACTCCTATATCTCGCGAACGGATTGACCTAACCCAAAAGTTCCTATTGTAACTGAAAGTAGAAACTCGCCCGATTACAACGGTATGTGTATTTTTTCCCTAGGCAATTCTGGTTAAGCGTTTGGAGCAGCAGAATTGCGAAAAATTTGTTGTCTTCTCAACCATTTCTTGGCTTCAATCTCCCATATCTCCCGAACGGATTGACCTAACCCAAAAATTCCTATTGCATTTGAAAGTAGAAACTCGCCCGATTGCAACGGTACGTGTATTTTTCCCTAGGCCAATCTGGTTAAGCGTTTGGAGCAGCAGAATTGCGAAAAATTTGTTGTCTTGTCAACCATTTCTTAGCTTCAAAGTCCCACATCTCGCGAACGGATTGACCTAACCCAAAAATTCCTATTGTGGCTGAAAGTAGAAACTCGCCCGATTACAACGGTAATTGTATTTTTTCCCTAGGCCATTCTGGTTAAGCGTTTGAAGCAGCAGAATTGCGAAAAATTTTTTGCCTTCTCAACCATTTCTTGGCTTCAAACTGCCATATCTCGCGAACGGATAGACCTAACCCAAAAATTCTTATTGCAGTTGAAAGTAGAAGCTCGCCCGATTGCAACGGTATGTGTATTTTTCCCCAAGCCCATTCTGGTTAAGCGTTTGGAGCAGCAGAATTGCGAAAAATTATATCCCTTCTCAACCATTTCTTGGCTTCAAACTCCCATGTCTCGCGAACGGATTGACCTAACCCAAAAGTTCCTGTTGCGTGTGAAAGTAAAAACTCGCCCGATTACAACGGTATGTGTATTTTTTCCCTAGGCCAATCTGGTTAAGCATTTGGAGCAGCAGAATTGCGAAAAATTTGTTGTCTTCTCAACCATTTCTTGGCTTCAAACTCCCATATCTCCCGAACGGATTGACCTAACCCAAGAATTCCTATTGCATTTGAAAGTAGAAACTCGCCCGATTACAATGGTGTGTGTATTTTTTCCCTAGGCCATTCTGGTTAAGCGTTTGGAGCAGCAGAATTGCGAAAAATTTGTTGTCTTGTCAACCATTTCTTAGGTTCAAAGTCCCATATCTCGCGAACGGATTGACCTAGCCCAAAAATTCCTATTGGAACTGAAAGTAGAATCTTGCCCGATTACAACGGTATGTGTATTTTTCCCCTAGGCCATTCTGGTTAAGCGTTTGGAGCAGCAGAATTGCGAAAAATTTTTTGCCTTCTCAACCATTTCTTGGCTTCAATCTCCCGTATCTCGCGAACGAATTGACCTAACCCAAAAATTCCTGTTGTGTTTGAAAGTAGAAACTAGCCCGATTACAGCGTTGTGTGTATTTTTCCCCTAGTCCATTCTGGTTAAGCGTTTGGAGCAGCAGAATTGCGAAAAATTTTTTGCCTTCTCAACCATTTCTTGGCTTCAAACTCCCATGTCTCGCGAACGGATTGACCTAACCCAAAGGTTCCTGTTGCGTGTGAAAGTAAAAACTCGCCCAATTACAACGGTATGTGTATTTTTTCCCTAGGCCAATCTGGTTAAGCGTTTGGAGCAGCAGAATTGCGAAAAATTTTTTGCCTTCTCAACCATTTCTTGGCTTCAAAGTCCCATATCTCGCGAACGGACTGACCTAACCCAAAAATTCCTGTTGCGTATGAAAGTAGAAACTCGCCCGATTACAGCGGTGTGTGTATTTTTTCCCTAGGCCATTCTGGTTACGCGTTTGGAGCAGCAGAAGTGCGAAAAATTTGTTGTCTTGTCAACCATTTCTTAGCTTCAAAGTCCCATATCTCGCGAACGGATTGACCTAAGCCAAGAATTCCTATTGCATCTGAAAGTAAAAACTCGCCCGGTTACAACGGTAAGTGTATTTTTTCCCTAGGCCACTCTGGTTAAGCGTTTGGATCAGTAGAATTGCGAAAAATTGTATGCCTTCTCAACCATTTCTTGGCTTCAAACTCCCATATCTCGCGAACGGCTTGACCTAACACAAAAATTCCTGTTGCGTGTGAAAGTAAAAACTCGCCCGATTACAACGGTATGTGTATTTTTTCCCTAGGCCATTCTGGTTAAGCGTTTGGAGTAGCAGAAGTGCGAAAAATTTGTTGTCTTCTCAACCATTTCTTAGCTTCAAAGTCCCATATCTCGCGAACGGATTGACCTAACCCAAAAATTCCTATTGTAGCTGAAAGTAGAAACTCGCCCGATTACAACGGTATGTGTATTTTCTCCCTATGCCATTCTGGTTAAGTGTTTGGAGCAGCAGAAGTGCGAAAAATTTTTTGCCTTCTCAACCATTTCTTGGCTTCAAAGTCCCATATCTCGCGAACGGATTGACCTAACCCAAAAATTCCTGTTGTGTTTGAAAGTAGAAACTAGCCCGATTACAGCGTTGTGTGTATTTTTTCCCTAGGCCATTCTGGTTAAGCGTTTGGAGCAGCAGAAGTGCGAAAAATTTGTTGTCTTGTCAACCATTTCTTAGGTTCAAAGTCCCATATCTCGCGAACGGATTGACCTAGCCCAAAAATTCCTATTGGAACTGAAAGTAGAAACTCGCCCGATTACAACGGTATGTGTATTTTTTACCTAGGCCATTCTGGTTAAGCGTTTGGAGCAGCAGAAGTGCGAAAAATTTTTTGCCCTCTCAACCATTTCTTGGCTTCAAAGTCCCATATCTCGCGAACGGATTGACCTAACCCAAAAATTCCTGTTGTGTTTGAAAGTAGAAACTAGCCCGATTACAGCGTTGTGTGTATTTTTTCCCTAGGCCATTCTGGTTAAGCGTTTGGAGCAGCAGAAGTGCGAAAAATTTGTTGTCTTGTCAACCATTTCTTAGGTTCAAAGTCCCATATCTCGCGAACGGATTGACCTAGCCCAAAAATTCCTATTGGAACTGAAAGTAGAATCTCGCCCGATTACAACGGTATGTGTATTTTTCCCCTAGGCCATTCTGGTTAAGCGTTTGGAGCAGCAGAATTGCGAAATATTTTTTGCCTTCTCAACCATTTCTTGGCTTCAATCTCCCATATCTCGCGAACGAATTGACCTAACCCAAAAATTCCTGTTGCGTCTGAAAGTAGGAACACGCCCGATTATATCGGTATGTGTATTTTTTCCCTAGGCCATTCTGGTTAAGCGTTTGGAGAAGCAGAATTGCGAAAAATGTTATGCCTTCTCAACCATTCCTTGTCTTCAAACTCCCGTATCTCAAGAACGGGTTGACATAACCCAAAAATTCCTGTTGCATTTGAAAGTAGACTCTCGCCCTATTACGACGGTACGTGTATTTTTCCCTAGGTCATTCTGCTTAAGCGATTGGAGCAGCAGAATTGTTAAAAATTTTTTGCCTAATCTACCATTTCTTGGCCTCAAACTCCCATATCTCCCGAACGGATTGACCTAACCCAAAAATTCCAATAGCATGTGAAAGTAGAAACTCGGCCGATTACAACGGTATGTGTATTTTTTCCCTAGGCCAATCTGGTTAAGCGTTTGGAGCAGCAGAAGTGCGAACAATTTGTTGCCTTCTCAACCATTTCTTGGCTTCAAACTCCCATATCTCGCGAACGAATTCACCTAACCCAAAAATTCCTGTTGCGTCTGAAAGTAGAAACTCGCCCGATTACAACGGTATGTGTACTTTTGCCCTAGGCCATTCTGGTTAAGCGTTTGGAGCAGCAGAAGTGCGAACAATTTGTTGTCTTCTTAACCATTTCTTAGCTTCAAACTCCCATATCTCGCGAACGGATTGACCTAACCCAAAAATTCCTGTTGCGTGTGAAAGTAAAAACTCGCCCGATTACAACGGTATGTGTATTTTTTCCCTAGCCCATTCTGGTTAAGCGTTTGGAGCAGCAGAATTGCGAAAAATTGTATCCCTTCTCAACCATTTCTTGGCTTCAAACTCCCATGTCTCGCGAACGGATTGACCTAACCCAAAAGTTCCTGTTGCGTGTGAAAGTAAAAACTCGCCCGATTACAACGGTATGTGTATTTTTTCCCTAGGCCAATCTGGTTAAGCATTTGGAGCAGCAGAATTGCGAAAAATTTGTTGTCTTCTCAACCATTTCTTGGCTTCAAACTCCCATATCTCCCGAACGGATTGACCTAACCCAAGAATTCCTATTGCATTTGAAAGTAGAAACTCGCCCGATTACAATGGTGTGTGTATTTTTTCCCTAGGCCATTCTGGTTAAGCGTTTGGAGCAGCAGAATTGCGAAAAATTTTTTGCCTTCTCAACCATTTCTTGGCTTCAAAGTCCCATATTTCGGGAACGGATTGACCCAACACAAAAATTCCTGTTGCGTCTGAAAGTAGAAACTCGCCCGATTACAGCGGTGTGTGTATTTTTTCCCTAGCCCATTCTGGTTAAGCGTTTGGAGCAGCAGAAGTGCGAAAAATTTTTTGCCTTCTCAACCATTTCTAGGCTTCAAAGTCCCATATCTCGCGAACGGACTGACCTAACCCAAAAATTCCTGTTGTGTTTGAAAGTAGAAACTAGCCCGATTACAGCGTTGTGTGTATTTTTTCCCTAGGCCATTCTGGTTAAGCGTTTGGAGCAGCAGAAGTGCGAAAAATTTGTTGTCTTGTCAACCATTTCTTAGGTTCAAAGTCCCATATCTCGCGAACGGATTGACCTAGCCCAAAAATTCCTATTGGAACTGAAAGTAGAATCTTGCCCGATTACAACGGTATGTGTATTTTTCCCCTAGGCCATTCTGGTTAAGCGTTTGGAGCAGCAGAATTGCGAAAAATTTTTTGCCTTCTCAACCATTTCTTGGCTTCAATCTCCCATATCTCGCGAACGAATTCACCTAACCCAAAAATTCCTGTTGCGTCTGAAAGTAGAAACTCGCCCGATTACAACGGTATGTGTACTTTTTCCCTAGGCCATTCTGGTTAAGCGTTTGGAGCAGCAGAAGTGCGAACAATTTGTTGTCTTCTTAACCATTTCTTAGCTTCAAACTCCCATATCTCGCGAACGGATTGACCTAACCCAAAAATTCCTGTTGCGTGTGAAAGTAAAAACTCGCCCGATTACAACGGTATGTGTATTTTTTCCCTAGCCCATTCTGGTTAAGCGTTTGGAGCAGCAGAATTGCGAAAAATTCGTTGTCTTCTCAACCATTTCTTAGCTTCAAAGTCCCATATCTCGCGAACGGATTGACCTAACCCACAAATTCCTATTGCATCTGAAAGTAGAAACTCGCCCGATTACAACGGTATGTGTATTTTTTCCCTAGGCCATTCTGGTTAAGCGTTTGGATCAGCAGAATTGCGAAAAATTGTATGCCTTCTCAACCATTTCTTGGCTTCAAACTCCCATATCTCGCGAACGGCTTGACCTGACCCAAAAATTCCTGTTGCGTGTGAAAGTAAAAACTCGCCCGATTACAACGGTATGTGTATTTTTTCCCTTGGCCATTCTGGTTAATCGTTTGGAGTAGCAGAAGTGCGAAAAATTTGTTGTCTTCTCAACCATTTCTTAGCTTCAAAGTCCCATATCTCGCGAACGGATTGACCTAACCCAAAAATTCCTATTGTAGCTGAAAGTAGAAACTCGCCCGATTAGAACGGTATGTGTATTTTTTCCATAGGCCATTCTGGTTAAGCGTTTGGAGCAGCAGAAGTGCGAAAAATTTTTTGCCTTCTCAACCATTTCTTGGCTTCAAAGTCCCATATCTCGCGAACGGATTGACCTAACCCAAAAATTCCTGTTGTGTCTGAAAGTAGAAACTAGCCCGATTACAGCGTTGTGTGTATTTTCTCCCTAGGCCATTCTGGTTAAGCGTTTGGAGCAGCAGAAGTGCGAAAAATTTGTTGTCTTGTCAACCATTTCCTAGGTTCAAAGTCCCATATCTCGCGAACGGATTGACCTAGCCCAAAAATTCCTATTGGAACTGAAAGTAGAATCTCGCCCGATTACAACGGTATGTGTATTTTTCCCCTAGGCCATTCTGGTTAAGCGTTTGGAGCAGCAGAATTGCGAAAAATTTTTTGCCTTCTCAACCATTTCTTGGCTTCAAACTCCCATATCTCGCGAACGAATTGACCTAAACCAAAAATTCCTGTTGCGTCTGAAAGTAGGAACTCGCCCGATTACAACGGTATGTGTATTTTTTCCCTAGGCCATTCTGGTTAAGCGTTTGGAGCAGCAGATGTGCGAACAATTTGTTGTCTTCTTAACCATTTCTTAGCTTCAAACTCCCATATCTCGCGAACGGATTGACCTAACCCAAAAATTCCTGTTGCGGGTGAAAGTAAAAACTCGCCCGATTACAACGGTATGTGTATTTTTTCCCTAGCCCATTCTGGTTAAGCGTTTGGATCAGCAGAATTGCGAAAAATTGTATGCCTTCTCAACCATTTCTTGGCTTCAAACTCCCATATCTCCCGAACGGATTGACCTAACCCAAAAATTTCTATTGCATCTGAAAGTAGAAACACGCCCGATTAAATCGGTATGTGTATTTTTTCCCTAGGCCATTCTGGTTAAGCGTTTGGAGAAGCAGAATTGCGAAAAATGTTATGCCTTCTCAACCATTCCTTGTCTTCAAACTCCCGTATCTCACGAACGGGTTGACATAACCCAAAAATTCCTATTGCATTTGAAAGTTGACTCTCGCCCTATTACGACGGTACGTGTATTTTTCCCTAGGTCATTCTGGTTAAGCGATTGGAGCAGCAGAATTGTTAAAAATTTTTTGCCTACTCGACCATTTCTTGGCTTCAAACTCCCATATCTCCCGAACGGATTGACCTAACCCAAAAATTCCTATAGCATGTGAAAGTAGAAACTCGACCGATTACAACGGTATGTGTATTTTTTCCCTAGGCCAATCTGGTTAAGCGTTTGGAGCAGCAGAAGTGCGAACAATTTGTTGCCTTCTCAACCATTTCTTGGCTTCAAACTCCCATATCTCGCGAACGAATTCACCTAACCCAAAAATTCCTGTTGCGTCTGAAAGTAGAAACTCGCCCGATTACAACGGTATGTGTATTTTTTCCCTAGGCCATTCTGGTCAAGCGTTTGGAGCAGCAGAATTGCGAAAAATTTGTTGTCTTCTCAACCATTTCTTAGCCTCAAAGTCCCATATCTCGCGAACGGATTGACCTAACCCAAAAATTCCTATTGCATCTGAAAGTAGAAACTCGCCCGATTACAACGGTATGTGTATTTTTTCCCTAGGCCATTCTGGTTAAGCGTTTGGAGCAGCAGAAGTGCGAAAAATTTGTTGTCTTGTCAACCATTTCTTAGCTTCAAAGTCCCATATCTCGCGAACGGATTGACCTAAGCCAAGAATTCCTATTGCATCTGAAAGTAAAAACTCGCCCGGTTACAACGGTAAGTGTATTTTTTCCCTAGGCCACTCTGGTTAAGCGTTTGGATCAGTAGAATTGCGAAAAATGTTTTGCCTTCTCTACCATTTCTTGGCTTCAAACTCCCATATCTCGCGAATGGATTGACCTAACCCAAAAATTCCAATTGCATCTGAAAGTAGAAACTCGCCCGATTACAACGGTATCTGTATTTTTTCCCTAGGCCATTCTGGTTAAGCGTTTGGATCAGCAGAATTGCGAAAAATTGTATGCCTTCTCAACCATTTCTTGGCTTCAAACTCCCATATCTCGCGAACGGCTTGACCTAACCCAAAAATTCCTGTTGCGTGTGAAAGTAAAAACTCGCCCGATTACAACGGTATGTGTATTTTTTCCCTAGGCCATTCTGGTTAAGCGTTTGGAGCAGCAGAAGTGCGAAAAATTTGTTGTCTTCTCAACCATTTCTTAGCTTCAAAGTCCCATATCTCGCGAACGGATTGACCTAACCCAAGAATTCCTATTGCATCTGAAAGTAAAAACTCGCCCGGTTACAACGGTAAGTGTATTTTTTCCCTAGGCCACTCTGGTTAAGCGTTTGGAGCAGCAGAAGTGCGAAAAATTTGTTGTCTTGTCAATCATTTCTTAGGTTCAATGTCCCATATCTCGCGAACGGATTGACCTAGCCCAAAAATTCCTATTGGAACTGAAAGTAGAATCTCGCCCGATTACAACGGTATGTGTATTTTTCCCCTAGGCCATTCTGGTTAAGCGTTTGGAGCAGCAGAATTGCGAAAAATTTTTTGCCTTCTCAACCATTTCTTGGCTTCAAACTCCCATATCTCGCGAACGAATTGACCTAACCCAAAAATTCCTGTTGCGTCTGAAAGTAGGAACTCGCCCGATTACAACGGTATGTGTATTTTTTCCCTAGGCCATTCTGGTTAAGCGTTTGGAGCAGCAGATGTGCGAACAATTTGTTGTCTTCTTAACCATTTCTTAGCTTCAAACTCCCATATCTCGCGAACGGATTGACCTAACCCAAAAATTCCTGTTGCGGATGAATGTAAAAACTCGCCCGATTACAACGGTATGTGTATTTTTTCCCTAGCCCATTCTGGTTAAGCGTTTGGATCAGCAGAATTGCGAAAAATTGTATGCCTTCTCAACCATTTCTTGGCTTCAAACTCCCATATCTCCCGAACGGATTGACCTAACCCAAAAATTTCTATTGCATCTGAAAGTAGAAACACGCCCGATTAAATCGGTATGTGTATTTTTTCCCT
Source organism: Ptiloglossa arizonensis (assembly GCF_051014685.1). Taxonomy (NCBI): domain Eukaryota; kingdom Metazoa; phylum Arthropoda; class Insecta; order Hymenoptera; family Colletidae; genus Ptiloglossa; species Ptiloglossa arizonensis. Next base: position 447,371 of record NW_027478458.1, on the reverse strand, counting down.
AGGCCATTCTGGTTAAGCGTTTGGAGAAGCAGAATTGCGAAAAATGTTATGCCTTCTCAACCATTCCTTGTCTTCAAACTCCCGTATCTCACGAACGGGTTGACATAACCCAAAAATTCCTATTGCATTTGAAGGTAGACTCTCGCCCTATTACGACGGTACGTGTATTTTTCCCTAGGTCATTCTGGTTAAGCGATTGGAGCAGCAGAATTGTTAAAAATTTTTTGCCTACTCTACCATTTCTTGGCTTCAAACTCCCATATCTCCCGAACGGATTGACCCAACCCAAAAATTCCTATAGCATGTGAAAGTAGAAACTCGACCGATTACAACGGTATGTGTATTTTTTCCCTAGGCCAATCTGGTTAAGCGTTTGGAGCAGCAGAAGTGCGAACAATTTGTTGCCTTCTCAACCATTTCTTGGCTTCAAACTCCCATATCTCGCGAACGAATTCACCTAACCCAAAAATTCCTGTTGCGTCTGAAAGTAGAAACTCGCCCGATTACAACGGTAAGTGTATTTTTTCCCTAGGCCACTCTGGTTAAGCGTTTGGATCGGCAGCAGTGCGAAAAATTTGTTGTCTTGTCAACCATTTCTTAGATTCAAAGTCCCATATCTCGCGAACGGATTGACATAACCCAAAAATTCCTATTGTAGCTGAAAGTAGAAACTCGCCCGATTACAACGGTATGTGTATTTTTTCCCTAGGCCATTCTGGTTAAGCGTTTGGAGCAGCAGAAGTGCGAAAAATTTTTTGCCTTCTCAAACATTTCTTGGCTTCAAAGTCCCATATCTCGCGAACGGATTGACCTAACCCAAAAATTCCTGTTGTGTCTGAAAGTAGAAACTAGCCCGATTACAACGGTATGTGTATTTTTCCCCTAGGCCATTCTGGTTAAGCGTTTGGAGCAGCAGAAGTGCGAAAAATTTGTTGTCTTGTCAACCATTTCTTAGGTTCAATGTCCCATATCTCGCGAACGGATTGACCTAGCCCAAAAATTCCTATTGGAACTGAAAGTAGAATCTCGCCCGATTACAACGGTATGTGTATTTTTCCCCTAGGCCATTCTGGTTAAGCGTTTGGAGCAGCAGAAGTGCGAAAAATTTTTTGCCTTCTCAACCATTTCTTGGCTTCAAAGTCCCATATCTCGCGAACGGATTGACCTAACCCAAAAATTCCTGTTGTGTCTGAAAGTAGAAACTAGCCCGATTACAGCGTTGTGTGTATTTTTTCCCTAGGCCATTCTGGTTAAGCGTTTGGAGCAGCAGATGTGCGAACAATTTGTTGTCTTCTTAACCATTTCTTAGCTTCAAACTCCCATATCTCGCGAACGGATTGACCTAACCCAAAAATTCCTGTTGCGGGTGAAAGTAAAAACTCGCCCGATTACACCGGTATGTGTATTTTTTCCCTAGGCCATTCTGGTTAAGCGTTTGGAGCAGCAGATGTGCGAACAATTTGTTGTCTTCTTAACCATTTCTTAGTTTCAAACTCCCATATCTCGCGAACGGATTGACCTAACCCAAAAATTCCTGTTGCGGGTGAAAGTAAAAACTCGCCCGATTACAACGGTATGTGTATTTTTTCCCTAGCCCATTCTGGTTAAGCGTTTGGATCAGCAGAATTGCGAAAAATTGTATGCCTTCTCAACCATTTCTTGGCTTCAAACTCCCATATCTCCCGAACGGATTGACCTAACCCAAAAATTCCTACAGCATGTGAAAGTAGAAACTCGACCGATTACAACGGTATGTGTATTTTTTCCCTAGGCCAATCTGGTTAAGCGTTTGGAGCAGCAGAAGTGCGAACAATTTGTTGCCTTCTCAACCATTTCTTGGCTCCAAACTCCCATATCTCGCGAACGAATTCACCTAACCCAAAAATTCCTGTTGCGTCTGAAAGTAGAAACTCGCCCGATTACAACGGTATGTGTACTTTTTCCCTAGGCCATTCTGGTTAAGCGTTTGGAGCAGCAGAAGTGCGAACAATTTGTTGTCTTCTTAACCATTTCTTAGCTTCAAACTCCCATATCTCGCGAACGGATTGACCTAACCCAAAAATTCCTGTTGCGTGTGAAAGTAAAAACTCGCCCGATTACAACGGTATGTGTATTTTTTCCCTAGCCCATTCTGGTTAAGCGTTTGGAGCAGCAGAATTGCGAAAAATTTGTTGTCTTCTCAACCATTTCTTAGCTTCAAAGTCCCATATCTCGCGAACGGATCGACCTAACCCAAAAATTCCTATTGCATCTGAAAGTAGAAACTCGCCCGATTACAACGGTATGTGTATTTTTTCCCTAGACCATTCTGGTCAAGCGTTTGGATCAGCAGAATTGCGAAAAATTGTATGCCTTCTCAACCATTTCTTGGCTTCAAACTCCCATGTCTCGCGAACGGATTGACCTAACCCAAAAGTTCCTGTTGCGTGTGAAAGTAAAAACTCGCCCGATTACAACGGTATGTGTATTTTTTCCCTAGGCCATTCTGGTCAAGCGTTTGGAGCAGCAGAAGTGCGAAAAATTTGTTGTCTTCTCAACCATTTCTTAGCTTCAAAGTCCGATATCTCGCGAACGGATTGACCTAACCCAAAAATTCCTATTGTAGCTGAAAGTAGAAACTCGCCCGATTACAACGGTATGTGTATTTTTTCCCTAGGCCATTCTGGTTAAGCGTTTGGAGCAGCAGAAGTGCGAAAAATATTTTGCCTTCTCAACCATTTCTTGGCTTCAAAGTCCCATATCTCGCGAACGGATTGACCTAACCCAAAAATTCCTGTTGTGTCTGAAAGTAGAAACTCGCCCGATTACAGCGTTGTGTGTATTTTTTCCCTAGGCCATTCTGGTTAAGCGTTTGGAGCAGCAGAAGTGCGAAAAATTTGTTGTCTTGTCAACAATTTCTTAGGTTCAAAGTCCCAGATCTCGCGAACGGATTGACCTAGCCCAAAAATTCCTATTGGAACTGAAAGTACAATCTCGCCCGATTACAACGGTATGTGTATTTTTCCCCTAGGCCATTCTGGTTAAGCGTTTGGAGCAGCAGAATTGCGAAAAATTTTTTGCCTTCTCAACCATTTCTTGGCTTCAAACTCCCATATCTCGCGAACGAATTGACCTAACCCAAAAATTCCTGTTGCGTCTGAAAGTAGAAACTCGCCCGATTACAACGGTATGTGTATTTTTTCCCTAGGCCATTCTGGTTAAGCGTTTGGAGCAGCAGATGTGCGAACAATTTGTTGTCTTCTTAACCATTTCTTAGCTTCAAACTCCCATATCTCGCGAACGGATTGACCTAACCCAAAAATTCCTGTTGCGGGTGAAAGTAAAAACTCGCCCGATTACAACGGTATGTGTATTTTTTCCCTAGGCCATTCTGGTTAAGCGTTTGGAGCAGCAGAAGTGCGAACAATTTGTTGTCTTCTTAACCATTTCTTAGCTTCAAACTCCCATATCTCGCGAACGGATTGACCTAACCCAAAAATTCCTGTTGCGGGTGAAAGTAAAAACTCGCCCGATTACAACGGTATGTGTATTTTTTCCCTAGGCCATTCTGGTTAAGCGTTCGGATCAGCAGAATTGCGAAAAATTGTATGCCTTCTCAACCATTTCTTGGCTTCAGACTCCCATATCTCCCGAACGGATTGACCTAACCCAAAAATTTCTATTGCATCTGAAAGTAGAAACACGCCCGATTAAATCGGTATGTGTATTTTTTCCCTAGGCCACTCTGGTTAAGCGTTTGGAGCAGCAGAATTGTTAAAAATTTTTTGCCTACTCTACCATTTCTTGGCTTCAAACTCCCATATCTCCCGAACGGATTGACCTAACCCAAAAATTGCTATTGCATTTGAAAGTAGAAACTCGCCCGATTACAACGGTATGTGTATTTTTTCCCTAGGCCATTCTGGTCAAGCGTTTGGATCAGCAGAATTGCGAAAAATTGTATGCCTTCTCAACCATTTCTTGGCTTCAAACTCCCATGTCTCGCGAACGGATTGACCTAACCCAAAAGTTCCTGTTGCGTGTGAAAGTAAAAACTCGCCCGATTACAACGGTATGTGTATTCTTTCCTAGGCCAATCTGGTTATGCGTTTGGAGCAGCAGAATTGCGAAAAATTTGGTGCCTTCTCAACCATTTCTTGGCTTCAAACTCCCATATCTCCCGAACGGATTGACCTATCCCAAAAATTCCTATTGCATTTGAAAGTAGAAACTCGCCCGATTACAATGGTATGTGTATTTTTTCCCTAGGCCATTCTGGTTAAGCGTTTGGAGCAGCAGAATTGCGAAAAATTTGTTGCCTTCTCAACCATTTCTTGGCTTCAAAGTCCCATATCTCGCGAACGGATTGACCTAACCCAAAAATTCCTGTTGCGTCTGAAAGTAGAAACTCGCCCGATTACAGCGTTGTGTGTATTTTTTCCCTAGGCCATTCTGGTTAAGCGATTGGAGCAGCAGAAGTGCGAAAAATTTGTTGTCTTCTTAACCATTTCTTAGCTTCAAACTCCCATATCTAGCGAACGGATTGACTTAACCCAAAAATTCCTGTTGCGGGTGAAAGTAAAAACTCGCCCCATTACAACGGTATGTGTATTTTTTCCCTAGCCCATTCTGGTTAAGCGTTTGGAGCAGCAGAATTGCAAAAAATTTGTTGTCTTCTCAACCATTTCTTAGCTTCAAAGTCCCATATCTCGCGAACGGATTGACTTAACCCAAAAATTCCTGTTGCGTCTGAAAGTAGAAACTCGCCCGATTACAGCATTGTGTGTATTTTTTCCCTAGGCCATTCTGGTTAAGCGTTTGGAGCAGCAGAAGTGCGAAAAATTTGTTGTCTTCTCAACCATTTCTTAGCTTCAAAGTCCCATATCTCGCGAACGGTTTGACCTAACCCAAAAATTCCTATTGTAGCTGAAAGTAGAAGCTCGCCCGATTACAACAGTATGTGTATTTTTTCCCTAGGCCATTCTGGTTAAGCGTTTGGAGCAGCAGAAGTGCGAAAAATTTTTTGCCTTCTCAACCAATTCTTGGCTTCAAAGTCCCATATCTCGCGAACGGATTGACCTAACCCAAAAATTCCTGTTGCGTCTGAATGTAGAAACTCGCCCGATTACGGCGTTGTGTGTATTTTTTCCCTAGGCCATTCTAGTTAAGCGTTTGGAGCAGCAGAAGTGCGAAAAATTTGTTGTCTTGTCAACCATTTCTTAGGTTCAAAGTCCCATATCTCGCGAACGGATTGACCTAACCCAAAAATTCCTATTGGAACTGAAAGTAGAATCTCGCCCGATTACAACGGTATTTGTATTTTTCCCCTAGGCCATTCTGGTTAAGCGTTTGGAGCAGCAGAATTGCGAAAATTTTTTGCCTTCTCAACCATTTCTTGGCTTCAAACTCCCATATCTGGCGAACGAATTCACCTAACCCAAAAATTCCTGTTGCGTCTGAAAGTAGAAACTCGCCCGATTACAACGGTATGTGCATTTTTTCCCTAGGCCATTCTGGATAAACGTTTGGAGCAGCAGATGTGCGAACAATTTGTTGTCTTCTTAACCATTTCTTAGCTTCAAACTCCCATATCTCGCGAACGGATTGACCTAACCCAAAATTCCTGTTGCGGGTGAAACTAAAAACTCGCCCGATTACAACGGTATGTGTATTTTTTCCCTAGCCCATTCTGGTTAAGCGTTTGGAGCAGCAGAATTTTGAAAAATTTGTTGTCTTCTCAACCATTTCTTGGCTTCAAACTCCCATATCTCCCGAACGGATTGACCTAACCCAAAAATTCCTATTGCATTTGAAAGTAGAAACTCCCCCGATTACAATGGTAAGCGTATTTTTTCCCTAGGCCATTCTGGTTAAGCGTTTGGAGCAGCAGAATTGCGAAAAATTTGTTGCCTTCTCAACCATTTCTTGGCTTCAAAGTCCCATATCTCGCGAACGGATTGACCTAACCCAAAAATTCTTGTTGTGTCTGAAAGTAGAAACTCGCCCGATTACAGCGTTGTGTGTATTTTTTCCCTAGGCCATTCTGGTTAAGCGTTTGGAGCAGCAGATGTGCGAACAATTTGTTGTCTTCTTAACCATTTCTTAGCTTCAAACTCCCATATCTCGCGAACGGATTGACCTAACCCAAAAATTCCTGTTGCGGGTGAAAGTAAAAACTCGCCCGATTACACCGGTATGTGTATTTTTTCCCTAGGCCATTCTGGTTAAGCGTTTGGAGCAGCAGATGTGCGAACAATTTGTTGTCTTCTTAACCATTTCTTAGTTTCAAACTCCCATATCTCGCGAACGGATTGACCTAACCCAAAAATTCCTGTTGCGGGTGAAAGTAAAAACTCGCCCGATTACAACGGTATGTGTATTTTTTCCCTAGCCCATTCTGGTTAAGCGTTTGGATCAGCAGAATTGCGAAAAATTGTATGCCTTCTCAACCATTTCTTGGCTTCAAACTCCCATATCTCCCGAACGGATTGACCTAACCCAAAAATTTCTATTGCATCTGAAAGTAGAAACACGCCCGATTAAATCGGTATGTGTATTTTTTCCCTAGGCAATTCTGGTTAAGCGTTTGGAGAAGCAGAATTGCGAAAAATGTTATGCCTTCTCAACCATTCCTTGTCTTCAAACTCCCGTATCTCACGAACGGGTTGACATAACCCAAAAATTCCTATTGCATTTGAAAGTAGACTCTCGCCCTATTACGACGGTACGTGTATTGTTCCCTAGGTCATTCTGGTTAAGCGATTGGAGCAGCAGAATTGTTAAAAATTTTTTGCCTACTCTACCATTTCTTGGCTTCAAACTCCCATATCTCCCGAACGGATTGACCTAACCCAAAAATTCCTACAGCATGTGAAAGTAGAAACTCGACCGATTACAACGGTACGTGTATTTTTTCCCTAGGCCAATCTGGTTAAGCGTTTGGAGCAGCAGAAGTGCGAACAATTTGTTGCCTTCTCAACCATTTCTTGGCTCCAAACTCCCATATCTCGCGAACGAATTCACCTAACCCAAAAATTCCTGTTGCGTCTGAAAGTAGAAACTCGCCAGATTACAACGGTATGTGTACTTTTTCCCTAGGCCATTCTGGTTAAGCGTTTGGAGCAGCAGAAGTGCGAACAATTTGTTGTCTTCTTAACCATTTCTTAGCTTCAAACTCCCATATCTCGCGAACGGATTGACCTAACCCAAAAATTCCTGTTGCGTGTGAAAGTAAAAACTCGCCCGATTACAACGGTATGTGTATTTTTTCCCTAGCCCATTCTGGTTAAGCGTTTGGAGCAGCAGAAGTGCGAAAAATTTGTTGTGTTCTCAACCATTTCTTAGCTTCAAAGTCCGATATCTCGCGAACGGATTGACCTAACCCAAAAATTCCTATTGTAGCTGAAAGTAGAAACTCGCCCGATTACAACGGTATGTGTATTTTTTCCCTAGGCCATTCTGGTTAAGCGTTTGGAGCAGCAGAAGTGCGAAAAATATTTTGCCTTCTCAACCATTTCTTGGCTTCAAAGTCCCATATCTCGCGAACGGATTGACCTAACCCAAAAATTCCTGTTGTGTCTGAAAGTAGAAACTCGCCCGATTACAGCGTTGTGTGTATTTTTTCCCTAGGCCATTCTGGTTAAGCGTTTGGAGCAGCAGAAGTGCGAAAAATTTGTTGTCTTGTCAACAATTTCTTAGGTTCAAAGTCCCAGATCTCGCGAACGGATTGACCTAGCCCAAAAATTCCTATTGGAACTGAAAGTACAATCTCGCCCGATTACAACGGTATGTGTATTTTTCCCCTAGGCCATTCTGGTTAAGCGTTTGGAGCAGCAGAATTGCGAAAAATTTTTTGCCTTCTCAACCATTTCTTGGCTTCAAACTCCCATATCTCGCGAACGAATTGACCTAACCCAAAAATTCCTGTTGCGTCTGAAAGTAGAAACTCGCCCGATTACAACGGTATGTGTATTTTTTCCCTAGGCCATTCTGGTTAAGCGTTTGGAGCAGCAGATGTGCGAACAATTTGTTGTCTTCTTAACCATTTCTTAGCTTCAAACTCCCATATCTCGCGAACGGATTGACCTAACCCAAAAATTCCTGTTGCGGGTGAAAGTAAAAACTCGCCCGATTACAACGGTATGTGTATTTTTTCCCTAGCCCATTCTGGTTAAGCGTTTGGAGCAGCAGAATTGCGAAAAATTTGTTGTCTTCTCAACCATTTCTTAGCCTCAAAGTCCCATATCTCGCGAACGGATTGACCTAACCCAAAAATTCCTATTGCATCTGAAAGTAGGAACTCGCCCGATTACAACGGTATGTGTATTTTTTCCCTAGGCCATTCTGGTTAAGCGTTCGGATCAGCAGAATTGCGAAAAATTGTATGCCTTCTCAACCATTTCTTGGCTTCAGACTCCCATATCTCCCGAACGGATTGACCTAACCCAAAAATTTCTATTGCATCTGAAAGTAGAAACACGCCCGATTAAATCGGTATGTGTCTTTTTTCCCTAGGCCACTCTGGTTAAGCGTTTGGATCAGTAGAATTTGCGAAAAATTTTATGCCTTCTCAACCATTCCTTGTCTTCAAACTCCCGTATCTCACGAACGGGTTGGCATAACCCAAAATTTTTATTGCATTTGAAAGTAGACTCTCGCCCGATTACGACGGTACGTGTATTTTTCCCTAGCTCATTCTGGTTAAGCGATTGGAGCAGCAGAATTGTTAAAAATTTTTTGCCTACTCTACCATTTCTTGGCTTCAAACTCCCATATCTCCCGAACGGATTGACCTAACCCAAAAATTGCTATTGCATTTGAAAGTAGAAACTTGCCCGATTACAATGGTATGTGTATTTTTTCCCTAGGCCATTCTGGTTAAGCGTTTGGAGCAACAGAATTGCGAAAAATTTGTTGTCTTGTCAACCATTTCTTAGGTTCAAAGTCCCATATCTCGCGAACGGATTGACATAACCCAAAAATTCCTATTGGAACGGAAAGTAGAATCTCGCCCGATTACAACGGTATGTGTATTTTTCCCCTAGGCCATTCTGGTTAAGCGTTTGGAGCAGCAGAATTGCGAAAAATTTTTCGCCTTCTCAACCATCTCTTGGCTTCAAACTCCCATATCTCGCGATCGGATTGACCTAACCCAAAAATTCCTATTGCATCTGAAAGTAGAAACTCGCCCGATTACAACGGTATGTGTATTTTTTCCCTAGGCCATTCTGGTCAAGCGTTTGGATCAGCAGAATTGCGAAAAATTGTATGCCTTCTCAACCATTTCTTGGCTTCAAACTCCCATGTCTCGCGAACGGATTGACCTAACCCAAAAGTTCCTGTTGCGTGTGAAAGTAAAAACTCGCCCGATTACAACGGTATGTGTATTCTTTCCTAGGCCAATCTGGTTATGCGTTTGGAGCAGCAGAATTGCGAAAAATTTGGTGCCTTCTCAACCATTTCTTGGCTTCAAACTCCCATATCTCCCGAACGGATTGACCTATCCCAAAAATTCCTATTGCATTTGAAAGTAGAAACTCGCCCGATTACAATGGTATGTGTATTTTTTCCCTAGGCCATTCTGGTTAAGCGTTTGGAGCAGCAGAATTGCGAAAAATTTGTTGCCTTCTCAACCATTTCTTGGCTTCAAAGTCCCATATCTCGCGAACGGATTGACCTAACCCAAAAATTCCTGTTGCGTCTGAAAGTAGAAACTCGCCCGATTACAGCGTTGTGTGTATTTTTTCCCTAGGCCATTCTGGTTAAGCGATTGGAGCAGCAGAAGTGCGAAAAATTTGTTGTCTTCTTAACCATTTCTTAGCTTCAAACTCCCATATCTAGCGAACGGATTGACTTAACCCAAAAATTCCTGTTGCGAGTGAAAGTAAAAACTCGCCCCATTACAACGGTATGTGTATTTTTTCCCTAGCCCATTCTGGTTAAGCGTTTGGAGCAGCAGAATTGCAAAAAATTTGTTGTCTTCTCAACCATTTCTTAGCTTCAAAGTCCCATATCTCGCGAACGGATTGACCTAACCCAAAAATTCCTATTGCACCTGAAAGTAGAAACTCGCCCGATTACGACGGTACGTGTGTTTTTCCCTAGGTCATTCTGGTTAAGCGATTGGAGCAGCAGAATTGTTAAAAATTTTTTGCCTACTCTACCATTTCTTGGCTTCAAACTCCCATATCTCCCGAACGGATTGACCTAACCCAAAAATTGCTATTGTAGCTGAAAGTAGAAACTCGCCCGATTACAATGGTATGTGTATTTTTTCCCTAGGCCATTCTGGTTAAGCGTTTGGAGCAGCAGAATTGCGAAAAATTTGTTGCCTTCTCAACCACTTCTTGGCTTCAAAGTCCCATATCTCGCGAACGGATTGACCTAACCCAAAAATTCCTGTTGCGTCTGAAAGTAGAAACTCGCCCGATTACAGCGTTGTGTGTATTTTTTCCCTAGGCCATTCTGGTTAAGCGTTTGGAGCAGCAGAAGTGCGAAAAATTTGTTGTCTTGTCAACCATTTCTTAGGTTCAAAGTCCCATATCTCGCGAACGGATTGACCTAACCCAAAAATTCCTGTTGCGTCTGAAAGTAGAAACTCGCCCGATTACAACGGTATGTGTATTTTTTCCCTAGGCCATTCTGGTTAAACGTTTGGAGCAGCAGATGTGCGAACAATTTGTTGTCTTCTAAACCATTTCTTGGCTTCAAACTCCCATATCTCCCGAACGGATTGACCTAACCCAAAAATTCCTATTGCATCTGAAAGTAGAAACTCGCCCGATTACAACGGTATGTTTATTTTTTCCCTAGGCCATTCTGGTTAAGCGTTTGGAGCAGCAGAATTGCGAAAAATTTTATGCCTTCTCAACCATTCCGTGTCTTCAAACTCCCGTATCTCACGAACGGGTTGACATAACCCAAAAATTCCTATTGCATTTGAAAGTAGACTCTCGCCCTATACGACGGTACGTGTATTTTTCCCTAGGTCATTCTGGTTAAGCGATTGGAGCAGCAGAATTGTTAAAAATTTTTTGCCTACTCTACCATTTCTTGGCTTCAAACTCCCATATCTCCCGAACGGATTGACCTAACCCAAAAATTCCTATAGCATGTGAAAGTAGAAACTCGACCGATTACAACGGTATGTGTATTTTTTCCCTAGGCCAATCTGGTTAAGCGTTTGGAGCAGCAGAAGTGCGAACAATTGTATGCCTTCTCAACCATTTCTTGGCTTCAGACTCCCATATCTCCCGAACGGATTGACCTAACCCAAAAATTTCTATTGCATCTGAAAGTAGAAACACGCCCGATTAAATCGGTATGTGTCTTTTTTCCCTAGGCCACTCTGGTTAAGCGTTTGGATCAGTAGAATTTGCGAAAAATTTTATGCCTTCTCAACCATTCCTTGTCTTCAAACTCCCGTATCTCACGAACGGGTTGGCATAACCCAAAATTTTTATTGCATTTGAAAGTAGACTCTCGCCCGATTACAACGGTATGTGTATTTTTTCCCTAGGCCATTCTGGTTAAGCGTTTGGAGCAGCAGAATTGCGAAAAATTTTTTGCCTTCTCAACCATTCCGTGTCTTCAAACTCCCGTATCTCACGAACGGGTTGACATAACCCAAAAATTCCTATTGCATTTGAAAGTAGACTCTCGCCCTATACGACGGTACGTGTATTTTTCCCTAGGTCATTCTGGTTAAGCGATTGGAGCAGCAGAATTGTTAAAAATTTTTTGCCTACTCTACCATTTCTTGGCTTCAAACTCCCATATCTCCCGAACGGATTGACCTAACCCAAAAATTCCTATAGCATGTGAAAGTAGAAACTCGACCGATTACAACGGTATGTGTATTTTTTCCCTAGGCCAATCTGGTTAAGCGTTTGGAGCAGCAGAAGTGCGAACAATTGTATGCCTTCTCAACCATTTCTTGGCTTCAGACTCCCATATCTCCCGAACGGATTGACCTAACCCAAAAATTTCTATTGCATCTGAAAGTAGAAACACGCCCGATTAAATCGGTATGTGTCTTTTTTCCCTAGGCCACTCTGGTTAAGCGTTTGGATCAGTAGAATTTGCGAAAAATTTTATGCCTTCTCAACCATTCCTTGTCTTCAAACTCCCGTATCTCACGAACGGGTTGGCATAACCCAAAATTTTTATTGCATTTGAAAGTAGACTCTCGCCCGATTACAACGGTATGTGTATTTTTTCCCTAGGCCATTCTGGTTAAGCGTTTGGAGCAGCAGAATTGCGAAAAATTTTTTGCCTTCTCAACCATTCCGTGTCTTCAAACTCCCGTATCTCACGAACGGGTTGACATAACCCAAAAATTCCTATTGCATTTGAAAGTAGACTCTCGCCCTATACGACGGTACGTGTATTTTTCCCCTAGGCCATTCTGGTTAAGCGTTTGGAGCAGCAGAATTGCGAAAAATTTTTCGCCTTCTCAACCATCTCTTGGCTTCAAACTCCCATATCTCGCGATCGGATTGACCTAACCCAAAAATTCCTATTGCATCTGAAAGTAGAAACTCGCCCGATTACAACGGTATGTGTATTTTTTCCCTAGGCCATTCTGGTCAAGCGTTTGGATCAGCAGAATTGCGAAAAATTGTATGCCTTCTCAACCATTTCTTGGCTTCAAACTCCCATGTCTCGCGAACGGATTGACCTAACCCAAAAGTTCCTGTTGCGTGTGAAAGTAAAAACTCGCCCGATTACAACGGTATGTGTATTCTTTCCTAGGCCAATCTGGTTATGCGTTTGGAGCAGCAGAATTGCGAAAAATTTGGTGCCTTCTCAACCATTTCTTGGCTTCAAACTCCCATATCTCCCGAACGGATTGACCTATCCCAAAAATTCCTATTGCATTTGAAAGTAGAAACTCGCCCGATTACAATGGTATGTGTATTTTTTCCCTAGGCCATTCTGGTTAAGCGTTTGGAGCAGCAGAATTGCGAAAAATTTGTTGCCTTCTCAACCATTTCTTGGCTTCAAAGTCCCATATCTCGCGAACGGATTGACCTAACCCAAAAATTCCTGTTGCGTCTGAAAGTAGAAACTCGCCCGATTACAGCGTTGTGTGTATTTTTTCCCTAGGCCATTCTGGTTAAGCGATTGGAGCAGCAGAAGTGCGAAAAATTTGTTGTCTTCTTAACCATTTCTTAGCTTCAAACTCCCATATCTAGCGAACGGATTGACTTAACCCAAAAATTCCTGTTGCGGGTGAAAGTAAAAACTCGCCCCATTACAACGGTATGTGTATTTTTTCCCTAGCCCATTCTGGTTAAGCGTTTGGAGCAGCAGAATTGCAAAAAATTTGTTGTCTTCTCAACCATTTCTTAGCTTCAAAGTCCCATATCTCGCGAACGGATTGACCTAACCCAAAAATTCCTATTGCATCTGAAAGTAGAAACTCGCCCGATTACGACGGTACGTGTGTTTTTCCCTAGGTCATTCTGGTTAAGCGATTGGAGCAGCAGAATTGTTAAAAATTTTTTGCCTACTCTACCATTTCTTGGCTTCAAACTCCCATATCTCCCGAACGGATTGACCTAACCCAAAAATTGCTATTGTAGCTGAAAGTAGAAACTCGCCCGATTACAATGGTATGTGTATTTTTTCCCTAGGCCATTCTGGTTAAGCGTTTGGAGCAGCAGAATTGCGAAAAATTTGTTGCCTTCTCAACCACTTCTTGGCTTCAAAGTCCCATATCTCGCGAACGGATTGACCTAACCCAAAAATTCCTGTTGCGTCTGAAAGTAGAAACTCGCCCGATTACAGCGTTGTGTGTATTTTTTCCCTAGGCCATTCTGGTTAAGCGTTTGGAGCAGCAGAAGTGCGAAAAATTTGTTGTCTTGTCAACCATTTCTTAGGTTCAAAGTCCCATATCTCGCGAACGGATTGACCTAACCCAAAAATTCCTGTTGCGTCTGAAAGTAGAAACTCGCCCGATTACAACGGTATGTGTATTTTTTCCCTAGGCCATTCTGGTTAAACGTTTGGAGCAGCAGATGTGCGAACAATTTGTTGTCTTCTAAACCATTTCTTGGCTTCAAACTCCCATATCTCCCGAACGGATTGACCTAACCCAAAAATTCCTATTGCATCTGAAAGTAGAAACTCGCCCGATTACAACGGTATGTTTATTTTTTCCCTAGGCCATTCTGGTTAAGCGTTTGGAGCAGCAGAATTGCGAAAAATTTTATGCCTTCTCAACCATTCCGTGTCTTCAAACTCCCGTATCTCACGAACGGGTTGACATAACCCAAAAATTCCTATTGCATTTGAAAGTAGACTCTCGCCCTATACGACGGTACGTGTATTTTTCCCTAGGTCATTCTGGTTAAGCGATTGGAGCAGCAGAATTGTTAAAAATTTTTTGCCTACTCTACCATTTCTTGGCTTCAAACTCCCATATCTCCCGAACGGATTGACCTAACCCAAAAATTCCTATAGCATGTGAAAGTAGAAACTCGACCGATTACAACGGTATGTGTATTTTTTCCCTAGGCCAATCTGGTTAAGCGTTTGGAGCAGCAGAAGTGCGAACAATTTGTTGCCTTCTCAACCATTTCTTGGCTTCAAACTCCCATATCTCGCGAACGAATTCACCTAACCCAAAAATTCCTGTTGCGTCTGAAAGTAGAAACTCGCCCGATTACAACGGTATGTGTACTTTTTCCCTAGGCCATTCTGGTTAAGCGTTTGGAGCAGCAGAAGTGCGAACAATTTGTTGTCTTCTTAACTATTTCTTCGCTTCAAAGTCCCATATCTCGCGAACGGATTGACCTAACCCAAAAATTCCTATTGCATCTGAAAGTAAAAACTAGCCCGGTTACAACGGTAAGTGTATTTTTTCCCTAGGCCACTCTGATTAAGCGTTTGGATCAGTAGAATTGCGAAAAATGTTTTGCCTTCTCTACCATTTCTTAGCTTCAAACTCCCATATCTCGCGAACGGATTGACCTAACCCAAAAATTCCTATTGAATCTGAAAGTAGAAACTCGCCCGATTACAACGGTATGTGTATTTTTTCCCTAGGCCATTCTGGTCAAGCGTTTGGATCAGCAGAATTGCGAAAAATTGTATGCCTTCTCAACCATTTCTTGGCTTCAAACTCCCATGTCTCGCGAACGGATTGACCTAACCCAAAAGTTCCTGTTGCGTGTGAAAGTAAAAACTCGCCCGATTACAACGGTATGTGTATTTTTTCCCTAGGCCAATCTGGTTATGCGTTTGGAGCAGCAGAATTGCGACAAATTTGTTGTCTTCTAAACCATTTCTTGGCTTCAAACTCCCATATCTCCCGAACGGATTGACCTAACCCAAAAATTCCTATTGCATTTGAAAGTAGAAACTCGCCCGATTACAATGGTATGTGTATTTTTTCCCTAGGCCATTCTGGTTAAACGTTTGGAGCAGCAGAATTGCGAAAAATTTGTTGCCTTCTCAACCATTTCTTGGCTTCAAAGTCCCATATCTTCGGAACGGATTGACCTAACCCAAAAATTCCTGTTGCGTCTGAAAGTAGATACTTGCCCGATTACAGCGTTGTGTGTATTTTTTCCCTAGGCCATTCTGGTTAAGCGTTTGGAGCAGCAGAAGTGCGAAAAATTTGTTGTCTTCTCAACCATTTCTTAGCTTCAAAGTCCCATATCTCGCGAACGGTTTGACCTAACCCAAAAATTCCTATTGTAGCTGAAAGTAGAAGCTCGCCCGAATACAACGGTATGTGTATTTTTTCCCTAGGCCATTCTGGTTAAGCGTTTGGAGCAGCAGAAGTGCGAAAAATTTTTTGCCTTCTCAACCATTTCTTGGCTTCAAAGTCCCATATCTCGCGAACGGATTGACCTAACCCAAAAATTCCTGTTGCGTCTGAATGTAGAAACTCGCCCGATTACAACGGTAAGTGTATTTTTTCCCTAGGCCACTCTGATTAAGCGTTTGGATCAGTAGAATTGCGAAAAATGTTTTGCCTTCTCTACCATTTCTTAGCTTCAAACTCCCATATCTCGCGAACGGATTGACCTAACCCAAAAATTCCTATTGAATCTGAAAGTAGAAACTCGCCCGATTACAACGGTATGTGTATTTTTTCCCTAGGCCATTCTGGTCAAGCGTTTGGATCAGCAGAATTGCGAAAAATTGTATGCCTTCTCAACCATTTCTTGGCTTCAAACTCCCATGTCTCGCGAACGGATTGACCTAACCCAAAAGTTCCTGTTGCGTGTGAAAGTAAAAACTCGCCCGATTACAACGGTATGTGTATTTTTTCCCTAGGCCAATCTGGTTATGCGTTTGGAGCAGCAGAATTGCGACAAATTTGTTGTCTTCTAAACCATTTCTTGGCTTCAAACTCCCATATCTCCCGAACGGATTGACCTAACCCAAAAATTCCTATTGCATTTGAAAGTAGAAACTCGCCCGATTACAATGGTATGTGTATTTTTTCCCTAGGCCATTCTGGTTAAACGTTTGGAGCAGCAGAATTGCGAAAAATTTGTTGCCTTCTCAACCATTTCTTGGCTTCAAAGTCCCATATCTCGCGAACGGATTGACCTAACCCAAAAATTCCTGTTGCGTCTGAAAGTAGAAACTCGCCCGATTACAGCGTTGTGTGTATTTTTTCCCTAGGCCATTCTGGTTAAGCGTTTGGAGCAGCAGAAGTGCGAAAAATTTGTTGTCAACTCAACCATTTCTTAGCTTCAAAGTCCCATATCTCGCGAACGGTTTGAACTAACCCAAAAATTCCTATTGTAGCTGAAAGTAGAAGCTCGCCCGAATACAACGGTATGTGTATTTTTTCCCTAGGCCATTCTGGTTAAGCGTTTGGAGCAGCAGAAGTGCGAAAAATTTTTTGCCTTCTCAACCATTTCTTGGCTTCAGACTCCCATATCTCCCGAACGGATTGACCTAACCCAAAAATTTCTATTGCATCTGAAAGTAGAAACACGCCCGATTAAATCGGTATGTGTCTTTTTTCCCTAGGCCACTCTGGTTAAGCGTTTGGATCAGTAGAATTTGCGAAAAATTTTATGCCTTCTCAACCATTCCTTGTCTTCAAACTCCCGTATCTCACGAACGGGTTGGCATAACCCAAAATTTTTATTGCATTTGAAAGTAGACTCTCGCCCGATTACGACGGTACGTGTATTTTTCCCTAGTTCATTCTG
The DNA here is from genome assembly GCF_051014685.1 of Ptiloglossa arizonensis. NCBI lineage: Eukaryota > Metazoa > Arthropoda > Insecta > Hymenoptera > Colletidae > Ptiloglossa > Ptiloglossa arizonensis. Next base: position 430,209 of record NW_027478458.1, on the reverse strand, counting down.
GTTAAGCGATTGGAGCAGCAGAATTGTTAAAAATTTTTTGCCTACTCTACCATTTCTTGGCTTCAAACTCCCATATCTCCCGAACGGATTGACCTAACCCAAAAATTGCTATTGCATTTGAAAGTAGAAACTTGCCCGATTACAATGGTATGTGTATTTTTTCCCTAGGCCATTCTGGTTAAGCGTTTGGAGCAACAGAATTGCGAAAAATTTGTTGTCTTGTCAACCATTTCTTAGGTTCAAAGTCCCATATCTCGCGAACGGATTGACCTAACCCAAAAATTCCTATTGGAACGGAAAGTAGAATCTCGCCCGATTACAACGGTATGTGTATTTTTCCCCTAGGCCATTCTGGTTAAGCGTTTGGAGCAGCAGAATTGCGAAAAATTTTTCGCCTTCTCAACCATCTCTTGGCTTCAAACTCCCATATCTCGCGATCGGATTGACCTAACCCAAAAATTCCTATTGCATCTGAAAGTAGAAACTCGCCCGATTACAACGGTATGTGTATTTTTTCCCTAGGCCATTCTGGTCAAGCGTTTGGATCAGCAGAATTGCGAAAAATTGTATGCCTTCTCAACCATTTCTTGGCTTCAAACTCCCATGTCTCGCGAACGGATTGACCTAACCCAAAAGTTCCTGTTGCGTGTGAAAGTAAAAACTCGCCCGATTACAACGGTATGTGTATTCTTTCCTAGGCCAATCTGGTTATGCGTTTGGAGCAGCAGAATTGCGAAAAATTTGGTGCCTTCTCAACCATTTCTTGGCTTCAAACTCCCATATCTCCCGAACGGATTGACCTATCCCAAAAATTCCTATTGCATTTGAAAGTAGAAACTCGCCCGATTACAATGGTATGTGTATTTTTTCCCTAGGCCATTCTGGTTAAGCGTTTGGAGCAGCAGAATTGCGAAAAATTTGTTGCCTTCTCAACCATTTCTTGGCTTCAAAGTCCCATATCTCGCGAACGGATTGACCTAACCCAAAAATTCCTGTTGCGTCTGAAAGTAGAAACTCGCCCGATTACAGCGTTGTGTGTATTTTTTCCCTAGGCCATTCTGGTTAAGCGATTGGAGCAGCAGAAGTGCGAAAAATTTGTTGTCTTCTTAACCATTTCTTAGCTTCAAACTCCCATATCTAGCGAACGGATTGACTTAACCCAAAAATTCCTGTTGCGGGTGAAAGTAAAAACTCGCCCCATTACAACGGTATGTGTATTTTTTCCCTAGCCCATTCTGGTTAAGCGTTTGGAGCAGCAGAATTGCAAAAAATTTGTTGTCTTCTCAACCATTTCTTAGCTTCAAAGTCCCATATCTCGCGAACGGATTGACCTAACCCAAAAATTCCTATTGCATCTGAAAGTAGAAACTCGCCCGATTACGACGGTACGTGTGTTTTTCCCTAGGTCATTCTGGTTAAGCGATTGGAGCAGCAGAATTGTTAAAAATTTTTTGCCTACTCTACCATTTCTTGGCTTCAAACTCCCATATCTCCCGAACGGATTGACCTAACCCAAAAATTGCTATTGTAGCTGAAAGTAGAAACTCGCCCGATTACAATGGTATGTGTATTTTTTCCCTAGGCCATTCTGGTTAAGCGTTTGGAGCAGCAGAATTGCGAAAAATTTGTTGCCTTCTCAACCACTTCTTGGCTTCAAAGTCCCATATCTCGCGAACGGATTGACCTAACCCAAAAATTCCTGTTGCGTCTGAAAGTAGAAACTCGCCCGATTACAGCGTTGTGTGTATTTTTTCCCTAGGCCATTCTGGTTAAGCGTTTGGAGCAGCAGAAGTGCGAAAAATTTGTTGTCTTGTCAACCATTTCTTAGGTTCAAAGTCCCATATCTCGCGAACGGATTGACCTAACCCAAAAATTCCTGTTGCGTCTGAAAGTAGAAACTCGCCCGATTACAACGGTATGTGTATTTTTTCCCTAGGCCATTCTGGTTAAACGTTTGGAGCAGCAGATGTGCGAACAATTTGTTGTCTTCTAAACCATTTCTTGGCTTCAAACTCCCATATCTCCCGAACGGATTGACCTAACCCAAAAATTCCTATTGCATCTGAAAGTAGAAACTCGCCCGATTACAACGGTATGTTTATTTTTTCCCTAGGCCATTCTGGTTAAGCGTTTGGAGCAGCAGAATTGCGAAAAATTTTATGCCTTCTCAACCATTCCGTGTCTTCAAACTCCCGTATCTCACGAACGGGTTGACATAACCCAAAAATTCCTATTGCATTTGAAAGTAGACTCTCGCCCTATACGACGGTACGTGTATTTTTCCCTAGGTCATTCTGGTTAAGCGATTGGAGCAGCAGAATTGTTAAAAATTTTTTGCCTACTCTACCATTTCTTGGCTTCAAACTCCCATATCTCCCGAACGGATTGACCTAACCCAAAAATTCCTATAGCATGTGAAAGTAGAAACTCGACCGATTACAACGGTATGTGTATTTTTTCCCTAGGCCAATCTGGTTAAGCGTTTGGAGCAGCAGAAGTGCGAACAATTTGTTGCCTTCTCAACCATTTCTTGGCTTCAAACTCCCATATCTCGCGAACGAATTCACCTAACCCAAAAATTCCTGTTGCGTCTGAAAGTAGAAACTCGCCCGATTACAACGGTATGTGTACTTTTTCCCTAGGCCATTCTGGTTAAGCGTTTGGAGCAGCAGAAGTGCGAACAATTTGTTGTCTTCTTAACTATTTCTTTGCTTCAAAGTCCCATATCTCGCGAACGGATTGACCTAACCCAAAAATTCCTATTGCATCTGAAAGTAAAAACTAGCCCGGTTACAACGGTAAGTGTATTTTTTCCCTAGGCCACTCTGATTAAGCGTTTGGATCAGTAGAATTGCGAAAAATGTTTTGCCTTCTCTACCATTTCTTAGCTTCAAACTCCCATATCTCGCGAACGGATTGACCTAACCCAAAAATTCCTATTGAATCTGAAAGTAGAAACTCGCCCGATTACAACGGTATGTGTATTTTTTCCCTAGGCCATTCTGGTCAAGCGTTTGGATCAGCAGAATTGCGAAAAATTGTATGCCTTCTCAACCATTTCTTGGCTTCAAACTCCCATGTCTCGCGAACGGATTGACCTAACCCAAAAGTTCCTGTTGCGTGTGAAAGTAAAAACTCGCCCGATTACAACGGTATGTGTATTTTTTCCCTAGGCCAATCTGGTTATGCGTTTGGAGCAGCAGAATTGCGACAAATTTGTTGTCTTCTAAACCATTTCTTGGCTTCAAACTCCCATATCTCCCGAACGGATTGACCTAACCCAAAAATTCCTATTGCATTTGAAAGTAGAAACTCGCCCGATTACAATGGTATGTGTATTTTTTCCCTAGGCCATTCTGGTTAAACGTTTGGAGCAGCAGAATTGCGAAAAATTTGTTGCCTTCTCAACCATTTCTTGGCTTCAAAGTCCCATATCTTCGGAACGGATTGACCTAACCCAAAAATTCCTGTTGCGTCTGAAAGTAGATACTTGCCCGATTACAGCGTTGTGTGTATTTTTTCCCTAGGCCATTCTGGTTAAGCGTTTGGAGCAGCAGAAGTGCGAAAAATTTGTTGTCTTCTCAACCATTTCTTAGCTTCAAAGTCCCATATCTCGCGAACGGTTTGACCTAACCCAAAAATTCCTATTGTAGCTGAAAGTAGAAGCTCGCCCGAATACAACGGTATGTGTATTTTTTCCCTAGGCCATTCTGGTTAAGCGTTTGGAGCAGCAGAAGTGCGAAAAATTTTTTGCCTTCTCAACCATTTCTTGGCTTCAAAGTCCCATATCTCGCGAACGGATTGACCTAACCCAAAAATTCCTGTTGCGTCTGAATGTAGAAACTCGCCCGATTACAACGGTAAGTGTATTTTTTCCCTAGGCCACTCTGATTAAGCGTTTGGATCAGTAGAATTGCGAAAAATGTTTTGCCTTCTCTACCATTTCTTAGCTTCAAACTCCCATATCTCGCGAACGGATTGACCTAACCCAAAAATTCCTATTGAATCTGAAAGTAGAAACTCGCCCGATTACAACGGTATGTGTATTTTTTCCCTAGGCCATTCTGGTCAAGCGTTTGGATCAGCAGAATTGCGAAAAATTGTATGCCTTCTCAACCATTTCTTGGCTTCAAACTCCCATGTCTCGCGAACGGATTGACCTAACCCAAAAGTTCCTGTTGCGTGTGAAAGTAAAAACTCGCCCGATTACAACGGTATGTGTATTTTTTCCCTAGGCCAATCTGGTTATGCGTTTGGAGCAGCAGAATTGCGACAAATTTGTTGTCTTCTAAACCATTTCTTGGCTTCAAACTCCCATATCTCCCGAACGGATTGACCTAACCCAAAAATTCCTATTGCATTTGAAAGTAGAAACTCGCCCGATTACAATGGTATGTGTATTTTTTCCCTAGGCCATTCTGGTTAAACGTTTGGAGCAGCAGAATTGCGAAAAATTTGTTGCCTTCTCAACCATTTCTTGGCTTCAAAGTCCCATATCTCGCGAACGGATTGACCTAACCCAAAAATTCCTGTTGCGTCTGAAAGTAGAAACTCGCCCGATTACAGCGTTGTGTGTATTTTTTCCCTAGGCCATTCTGGTTAAGCGTTTGGAGCAGCAGAAGTGCGAAAAATTTGTTGTCAACTCAACCATTTCTTAGCTTCAAAGTCCCATATCTCGCGAACGGTTTGAACTAACCCAAAAATTCCTATTGTAGCTGAAAGTAGAAGCTCGCCCGAATACAACGGTATGTGTATTTTTTCCCTAGGCCATTCTGGTTAAGCGTTTGGAGCAGCAGAAGTGCGAAAAATTTTTTGCCTTCTCAACCATTTCTTGGCTTCAAAGTCCCATATCTCGCGAACGGATTGACCTAACCCAAAAATTCCTGTTGCGTCTGAATGTAGAAACTCGCCCGATTACGGCGTTGTGTGTATTTTTTCCCTAGGCCATTCTTGTTAAGCGTTTGGAGCAGCAGAAGTGCGAAAAATTTGTTGTCTTGTCAACCATTTCTTAGGTTCAAAGTCCCATATCTCGCGAACGGATTGACCTAACCCAAAAATTCCTATTGGAACTGAAAGTAGAATCTCGCCCGATTACAACGGTATGTGTCTTTTTCCCCTAGGCCATTCTGGTTAAGCGTTTGGAGCAGCAGAATTGCGAAAAATTTTTTGCCTTCTCAACCATTTCTTGGCTTCAAACTCCCATATCTGGCGAACGAATTCACCTAACCCAAAAATTCCTGTTGCGTCTGAAAGTAGAAACTCGCCCGATTACAACGGTATGTGCATTTTTTCCCTAGGCCATTCTGGTTAAACGTTTGGAGCAGCAGATGTGCGAACAATTTGTTGTCTTCTTAACCATTTCTTAGCTTCAAACTCCCATATCTCGCGAACGGATTGACCTAACCCAAAAATTCCTGTTGCGGGTGAAACTAAAAACTCGCCCGATTACAACGGTATGTGTATTTTTTCCCTAGCCCATTCTGGTTAAGCGTTTGGAGCAGCAGAATTGCGAAAAATTTGTTGTCTTCTCAACCATTTCTTAGCTTCAAAGTCCCATATCTCGCGAACGGATTGACCTAACCCAAAAATTCCTATTGCATCTGAAAGTAGAAACTCGCCCGATTACAGCGGTATGTGTATTTTTTCCCTAGGCCATTCTGGTTAAGCGTTTGGAGCAGCAGAAGTGCGAAAAATTTGTTGTCTTGTCAACCATTTCTTAGGTTCAAAGTCCCATATCTCGCGAACGGATTGACCTAACCCAAAAATTCCTATTGGAACTGAAAGTAGAATCTCGCCCGATTACAACGGTATGTGTATTTTTCCCCTAGGCCATTCTGGTTAAGCGTTTGGAGCAGCAGAATTGCGAAAAATTTTTTGCCTTCTCAACCATTTCTTGGCTTCAAACTCCCATATCTCGCGAACGAATTGACCTAACCCAAAAATTCCTGTTGCGTCTGAAAGTAGAAACTCGCCCGATTACAACGGTATGTGTATTTTTTCCCTAGGCCATTCTGGTTAAGCGTTTGGATCAGCAGAATTGCGAAAAATTGTATGCCTTCTCAACCATTTCTTGGCTTCAAACTCCCATATCTCCCGAACGGATTGATCTAACCCAAAAATTTCTATTGCATCTGAAAGTAGAAACACGCCCGATTAAATCGGTATGTGTATTTTTTCCCTAGGCCATCCTGGTTAAGCGTTTGGAGCCGCAGAATTGCGAAAAATTTTATGCCTTCTCAACCATTCCTTGTCTTCAAACTCCCGTATCTCACGAACGGGTTGACATAACCCAAAAATTCCTATTGCATTTGAAAGTAGACTCTCGCCCTATTACGACGGTACGTGTATTTTTCCCTAGGTCATTCTGGTTAAGCGATTGGAGCAGCAGAATTGTTAAAAATTTTTTGCCTACTCTACCATTTCTTGGCTTCAAACTCCCATATCTCCCGAACGGATTGACCTAACCCAAAAATTCCTATAGCATGTGAAAGTAGAAACTCGACCGATTACAACGGTATGTGTATTTTTTCCCTAGGCCAGTCTGGTTAAGCGTTTGGAGCAGCAGAAGTGCGAACAATTTGTTGCCTTCTCAACCATTTCTTGGCTTCAAACTCCCATATCTCGCGAACGAATTCACCTAACCCAAAAGTTCCTGTTGCGTGTGAAAGTAAAAACTCGCCCGATTACAACGGTATGTGTATTTTTTCCATAGGCCAATCTGGTTATGCGTTTGGAGCAGCAGAATTGCGAAAAATTTGTTGTCTTCTCAACCATTTCTTGGCTTCAAAGTCCCATATCTCACGAACGGATTGACCTAACCCAAAAATTCTTGTTGCGTCTGAAAGTAGAAACTCGCCCGATTACAACGGTATGTGTATTTTTTCCCTAGGCCATTCTGGTTAAGCGTTTGGAGCAGCAGAAGTGCGAAAAATTTGTTGTCTTCTCAACCATTTCTTGGCTTCAAAGTCCCATATCTCGCGAACGGATTGACCTAACCCAAAAATTCCTATTGCATTTGAAAGTAGAAACTCGCCCGATTACAATGGTATGTGTATTTTTTCCCTAGGCCATTCTGGTTAAGCGTTTGGAGCAGCAGAATTGCGAAAAATTTGTTGCCTTCTCAACCATTTCTTGGCTTCAAAGTCCCATATCTCGCGAACGGATTGACCTAACCCAAAAATTCTTGTTGCGTCTGAAAGTAGAAACTCGCCCGATTACAACGGTATGTGTATTTTTTCCCTAGGCCATTCTGGTTAAGCGTTTGGAGCAGCAGAAGTGCGAAAAATTTGTTGTCTTCTCAACCATTTCTTAGCTTCAAAGTCCCATATCTTGCGCACGGATTGACCTAACCCAAAAATTCCTATTGTAGCTGAAAGTAGAAACTCGCCCGATTACAACGGTATGTGTATTTTTTCCCTAGGCCATTCTGGTTAAGCGTTTGGAGCAGCAGAAGTGCGAAAAATTTTTTGCCTTCTCAACCATTTCTTGGCTTCAAAGTCCCATATCTCGCGAACGGATTGACCTAACCCAAAAATTCCTATTGGAACTGAAAGTAGAATCTCGCCCGATTACAACGGTATGTGTATTTTTCCCCTAGGCCATTCTGGTTAAGCGTTTGGAGCAGCAGAAGTGCGAAAAATTTTTTGCCTTCTCAACCATTTCTTGGCTTCAAAGTCCCATATCTCGCGAACGGATTGACCTAACCCAAAAATTCCTATTGGAACTGAAAGTAGAATCTCGCCCGATTACAACGGTATGTGTATTTTTCCCCTAGGCCATTCTGGTTAAGCGTTTGGAGCAGCAGAATTGCGAAAAATTTTTTGCCTTCTCAACCATTTCTTGGCTTCAAACTCCCATATCTCCCGAACGGATTGACCTAACCCAAAAATTCCTATAGCATGTGAAAGTAGAAACTCGACCGATTACAACGGTATGTGTATTTTTTCCCTAGGCCAATCTGGTTAAGCGTTTGGAGCAGCAGAAGTGCGAACAATTTGTTGCCTTCTCAACCATTTCTTGGCTTCAAACTCCCATATCTCGCGAACGAATTCACCTAACCCAAAAGTTCCTGTTGCGTCTGAAAGTAGAAACTCGCCCGATTACAACGGTATGTGTATTTTTTCCCTAGGCCATTCTGGTTAAGCGTTTGGAGCAGCAGAAGTGCGAAAAATTTGTTGTCTTCTCAACCATTTCTTAGCTTCAAAGTCCCATATCTAGCGAACGGATTGACCTAACCCAAAAATTCCTATTGTAGCTGAAAGTAGAAACTCGCCCGATTACAACGGTATGTGTATTTTTTCCCTAGGCCATTCTGGTTAAGCGTTTGGAGCAGCAGAAGTGCGAAAAATTTTTTGCCTTCTCAACCATTTCTTGGCTTCAAAGTCCCATATCTCGCGAACGGATTGACCTAACCCAAAAATTCCTATTGGAACTGAAAGTAGAATCTCGCCCGATTACAACGGTATGTGTATTTTTCCCCTAGGCCATTCTGGTTAAGCGTTTGGAGCAGCAGAATTGCGAAAAATTTTTTGCCTTCTCAACCATTTCTTGGCTTCAAACTCCCATATCTCGCGAACGAATTGACCTAACCCAAAAATTCCTGTTGCGTCTGAAAGTAGAAACTCGCCCGATTACAACGGTATGTGTATTTTTTCCCTAGGCCATTCTGGTTAAACGTTTGGAGCAGCAGATGTGCGAAAAATTTGTTGTCTTCTTAACCATTTCTTGGCTTCAAACTCCCATATCTCCCGAACGGATTGACCTAACCCAAAAATTCCTATTGCATCTGAAAGTAGAAACACGCCCGATTAAAACGGTACGTGTATTTTTCCCTAGGTCATTCTGGTTAAGCGATTGGAGCAGCAGAATTGTTAAAAATTTTTTGCCTACTCTACCATTTCTTGGCTTCAAACTCCCATATCTCCCGAACGGATTGACCTAACCCAAAAATTCCTATAGCATGTGAAAGTAGAAACTCGACCGATTACAACGGTATGTGTATTTTTTCCCTAGGCCAATCTGGTTAAGCGTTTGGAGCAGCAGAAGTGCGAACAATTTGTTGCCTTCTCAACCATTTCTTGGCTTCAAACTCCCATATCTCGCGAACGAATTCACCTAACCCAAAAATTCCTGTTGCGTCTGAAAGTAGAAACTCGCCCGATTACAACGGTATGTGTACTTTTTCCCTAGGCCATTCTGGTTAAGCGTTTGGAGCAGCAGATGTGCGAACAATTTGTTGTCTTCTTAACCATTTCTTTGCTTCAAAGTCCCATATCTCGCGAACGGATTGACCTAACCCAAAAATTCCTATTGCATCTGAAAGTAAAAACTCGCCCGGTTACAACGGTAAGTGTATTTTTTCCCTAGGCCACTCTGATTAAGCGTTTGGATCAGTAGAATTGCGAAAAATGTTTTGCCTTCTCTACCATTTCTTAGCTTCAAACTCCCATATCTCGCGAACGGATTGACCTAACCCAAAAATTCCTATTGCATCTGAAAGTAGAAACTCGCCCGATTACAACGGTATGTGTATTTTTTCCCTAGGCCATTCTGGTCAAGCGTTTGGATCAGCAGAATTGCGAAAAATTGTATGCCTTCTCAACCATTTCTTGGCTTCAAACTCCCATGTCTCGCGAACGGATTGACCTAACCCAAAAGTTCCTGTTGCGTGTGAAAGTAAAAACTCGCCCGATTACAACAGTATGTGTATTTTTTCCCTAGGCCAATCTGGTTATGCGTTTGGAGCAGCAGAATTGCGAAAAATTTGTTTTCTTCTAAACCATGTCTTGGCTTCAAACTCCCATATCTCCCGAACGGATTGACCTAACCCAAAAATTCCTATAGCACGTGAAAGTAGAAACTCGACCGATTACAGCGGTATGTGTATTTTTTCCCTAGGCCAATCTGGTTAAGCGTTTGGAGCAGCAGAAGTGCGAACAATTTGTTGCCTTCTCAACCATTTCTTGGCTTCAAACTCCCATATCTCGCGAACGAATTCACCTAACCCAAAAGTTCCTGTTGCGTGTGAAAGTAAAAACTCGCCCGATTACAACGGTATGTGTATTTTTTCCATAGGCCAATCTGGTTATGCGTTTGGAGCAGCAGAATTGCGAAAAATTTGTTGTCTTCTCAACCATTTCTTGGCTTCAAACTCCCATATCTCCCGAACGGATTGACCTAACCCAAAAATTCCTATTGCATTTGAAAGTAGAAACTCGCCCGATTACAATGGTATGTGTATTTTTTCCCTAGGCCATTCTGGTTAAGCGTTTGGAGCAGCAGAATTGCGAAAAATTTGTTGCCTTCTCAACCATTTCTTGGCTTCAAAGTCCCATATCTCGCGAACGGATTGACCTAACCCAAAAATTCTTGTTGCGTCTGAAAGTAGAAACTCGCCCGATTACAACGGTATGTGTATTTTTTCCCTAGGCCATTCTGGTTAAGCGTTTGGAGCAGCAGTAGTGCGAAAAATTTGTTGTCTTCTCAACCATTTCTTAGCTTCAAAGTCCCATATCTAGCGAACGGATTGACCTAACCCAAAAATTCCTATTGTAGCTGAAAGTAGAAACTCGCCCGATTACAACTGTATGTGTATTTTTTCCCTAGGCCATTCTGGTTAAGCGTTTGGAGCAGCAGAAGTGCGAAAAATTTTTTGCCTTCTCAACCATTTCTTGGCTTCAAAGTCCCATATCTCGCGAACGGATTGACCTAACCCAAAAATTCCTATTGGAACTGAAAGTAGAATCTCGCCCGATTACAACGGTATGTGTATTTTTCCCCTAGGCCATTCTGGTTAAGCGTTTGGAGCAGCAGAATTGCGAAAAATTTTTTGCCTTCTCAACCATTTCTTGGCTTCAAACTCCCATATCTCGCGAACGAATTGACCTAACCCAAAAATTCCTGTTGCGTCTGAAAGTAGAAACTCGCCCGATTACAACGGTATGTGTATTTTTCCCCTAGGCCATTCTGGTTAAGCGTTTGGAGCAGCAGAAGTGCGAAAAATTTTTTGCCTTCTCAACCATTTCTTGGCTTCAAAGTCCCATATCTCGCGAACGGATTGACCTAACCCAAAAATTCCTATTGGAACTGAAAGTAGAATCTCGCCCGATTACAACGGTATGTGTATTTTTCCCCTAGGCCATTCTGGTTAAGCGTTTTGAGCAGCAGAATTGCGAAAAATTTTTTGCCTTCTCAACCATTTCTTGGCTTCAAACTCCCATATCTCCCGAACGGATTGACCTAACCCAAAAATTCCTATAGCATGTGAAAGTAGAAACTCGACCGATTACAACGGTATGTGTATTTTTTCCCTAGGCCAATCTGGTTAAGCGTTTGGATCAGCAGAAGTGCGAACAATTTGTTGCCTTCTCAACCATTTCTTGGCTTCAAACTCCCATATCTCGCGAACGAATTCACCTAACCCAAAAGTTCCTGTTGCGTGTGAAAGTAAAAACTCGCCCGATTACAACGGTATGTGTATTTTTTCCATAGGCCAATCTGGTTATGCGTTTGGAGCAGCAGAATTGCGAAAAATTTGTTGTCTTCTCAACCATTTCTTGGCTTCAAACTCCCATATCTCCCGAACGGATTGACCTAACCCAAAAATTCCTATTGCATTTGAAAGTAGAAACTCGCCCGATTACAATGGTAGGTGTATTTTTTCCCTAGGCCATTCTGGTTAAGCGTTTGGAGCAGCAGAAGTGCGAAAAATTTTTTGCCTTCTCAACCATTTCTTGGCTTCAAAGTCCCATATCTCGCGAACGGATTGACCTAACCCAAAAATTCTTGTTGCGTCTGAAAGTAGAAACTCGCCCGATTACAACGGTATGTGTATTTCTTCCCTAGGCCATTCTGGTTAAGCGTTTGGAGCAGCAGAAGCGCGAAAAATTTGTTGTCTTCTCAACCATTTCTTAGCTTCAAAGTCCCATATCTCGCGAACGGATTGACCTAACCCAAAAATTCCTATTGTAGCTGAAAGTAGAAACTCGCCCGATTACAACGGTATGTGTATTTTTTCCCTAGGCCATTCTGGTTAAGCGTTTGGAGCAGCAGAAGTGCGAAAAATTTTTTGCCTTCTCAACCATTTCTTGGCTTCAAAGTCCCATATCTCGCGAACGGATTGACCTAACCCAAAAATTCCTATTGGAACTGAAAGTAGAATCTCGCCCGATTACAACGGTATGTGTATTTTTCCCCTAGGCCATTCTGGTTAAGCGTTTGGAGCAGCAGAATTGCGAAAAATTTTTTGCCTTCTCAACCATTTCTTGGCTTCAAACTCCCATATCTCGCGAACGAATTGACCTAACCAAAAAATTCCTGTTGCGTCTGAAAGTAGAAACTCGCCCGATTACAACGGTATGTGAATTTTTTCCCTAGGCCATTCTGGTTAAACGTTTGGAGCAGCAGATGTGCGAACAATTTGTTGTCTTCTTAACCATTTCTTAGCTTCAAACTCCCATATCTCGCGAACGGATTGACCTAACCCAAAAATTCCTGTTGCGGGTGAAAGTAAAAACTCGCCCGATTACAACGGTATGTGTATTTTTTCCCTAGCCCATTCTGGTTAAGCGTTTGGAGCAGCAGAATTGCGAAAAATTTGTTGTCTTCTCAACCATTTCTTAGCTTCAAAGTCCCATATCTCGCGAGCGGATTGACCTAACCCAAAAATTCCAACAGCATCTGAAAGAAGAGACTCGCCCGATTACAACGGTATGTGTATTTTTTCCCTAGGCCATTCTGGTTAAGCGTTTGGAGCAGCAGAATTGCGAAAAATTTGTTGTCTTCTAAACCATTTCTTGGCTTCAAACTCCCATATCTCCCGAACGGATTGACCTAACCCAAAAATTCCTATTGCATCTGAAAGTAGAAACTCGCCCGATTACAACGGTATGTTTATTTTTTCCCTAGGCCATTCTGGTTAAGCGTTTGGAGCAGCAGAATTGCGAAAAATTTTATGCCTTCTCAACCATTCCGTGTCTTCAAACTCCCGTATCTCACGAACGGGTTGACATAACCCAAAAATTCCTATTGCATTTGAAAGTAGACTCTCGCCCTATACGACGGTACGTGTATTTTTCCCTAGGTCATTCTGGTTAAGCGATTGGAGCAGCAGAATTGTTAAAAATTTTTTGCCTACTCTACCATTTCTTGGCTTCAAACTCCCATATCTACCGAACGGATTGACCTAACCCAAAAATTCCTATAGCATGTGAAAGTAGAAACTCGACCGATTACAACGGTATGTGTATTTTTTCCCTAGGCCAATCTGGTTAAGCGTTTGGAGCAGCAGAAGTGCGAACAATTTGTTGCCTTCTCAACCATTTCTTGGCTTCAAACTCCCATATCTCGCGAACGAATTCACCTAACCCAAAAATTCCTGTTGCGTCTGAAAGTAGAAACTCGCCCGATTACAACGGTATGTGTACTTTTTCCCTAGGCCATTCTGGTTAAGCGTTTGGAGCAGCAGAAGTGCGAACAATTTGTTGTCTTCTTAACCATTTCTTTGCTTCAAAGTCCCATATCTCGCGAACGGATTGACCTAACCCAACAATTCCTATTGCATCTGAAAGTAAAAACTCGCCCGGTTACAACGGTAAGTGTATTTTTTCCCTAGGCCACTCTGATTAAGCGTTTGGATCAGTAGAATTGCGAAAAATGTTTTGCCTTCTCTACCATTTCTTAGCTTCAAACTCCCATATCTCGCGAACGGATTGACCTTACCCAAAAATTCCTATTGCATCTGAAAGTAGAAACTCGCCCGATTACAACGGTATGTGTATTTTTTCCCTAGGCCATTCTGGTCAAGCGTTTGGATCAGCAGAATTGCGAAAAATTGTATGCCTTCTCAACCATTTCTTGGCTTCAAACTCCCATGTCTCGCGAACGGATTGACCTAACCCAAAAGTTCCTGTTGCGTGTGAAAGTAAAAACTCGCCCGATTACAACGGTATGTGTATTTTTTCCCTAGGCCAATCTGATTATGCGTTTGGAGCAGCAGAATTGCGAAAAATTTGTTGTCTTCTAAACCATGTCTTGGCTTCAAACTCCCATATCTCCCGAACGGATTGACCTAACCCAAAAATTCCTATTGCATTTGAAAGTAGAAACTCGCCCGATTACAATGGTAGGTGTATTTTTTCCCTAGGCCATTCTGGTTAAGCGTTTGGAGCAGCAGAAGTGCGAAAAATTTTTTGCCTTCTCAACCATTTCTTGGCTTCAAAGTCCCATATCTCGCGAACGGATTGACCTAACCCAAAAATTCCTGTTGCGTCTGAAAGTAGAAACTCGCCCGATTACAGCGTTGTGTGTATTTTTTCCCTAGGCCATTCTGGTTAAGCGTTTGGAGCAGCAGAAGTGCGAAAAATTTGTTGTCTTCTCAACCATTTCTTAGCTTCAAAGTCCCATATCTCGCGAACGGTTTGACCTAACCCAAAAATTCCTATTGTAGCTGAAAGTAGAAGCTCGCCCGATTACAACGGTATGTGTATTTTTTCCCTAGGCCATTCTGGTTAAGCGTTTGGAGCAGCAGAAGTGCGAAAAATTTTTTGCCTTCTCAACCATTTCTTGGCTTCAAAGTCCCATATCTCGCGAACGGATTGACCTAACCCAAAAATTCCTGTTGCGTCTGAATGTAGAAACTCGCCCGATTACAACGGTATGTGTATTTTTTCCCTAGGCCATTCTGGTTAAGCGTTTGGAGCAGCAGAAGCGCGAAAAATTTGTTGTCTTCTCAACCATTTCTTAGCTTCAAAGTCCCATATCTCGCGAACGGATTGACCTAACCCAAAAATTCCTATTGTAGCTGAAAGTAGAAACTCGCCCGATTACAACGGTATGTGTATTTTTTCCCTAGGCCATTCTGGTTAAGCGTTTGGAGCAGCAGAAGTGCGAAAAATTTTTTGCCTTCTCAACCATTTCTTGGCTTCAAAGTCCCATATCTCGCGAACGGATTGACCTAACCCAAAAATTCCTATTGGAACTGAAAGTAGAATCTCGCCCGATTACAACGGTATGTGTATTTTTCCCCTAGGCCATTCTGGTTAAGCGTTTGGAGCAGCAGAATTGCGAAAAATTTTTTGCCTTCTCAACCATTTCTTGGCTTCAAACTCCCATATCTCGCGAACGAATTGACCTAACCAAAAAATTCCTGTTGCGTCTGAAAGTAGAAACTCGCCCGATTACAACGGTATGTGTATTTTTTCCCTAGGCCATTCTGGTTAAACGTTTGGAGCAGCAGATGTGCGAACAATTTGTTGTCTTCTTAACCATTTCTTAGCTTCAAACTCCCATATCTCGCGAACGGATTGACCTAACCCAAAAATTCCTGTTGCGGGTGAAAGTAAAAACTCGCCCGATTACAACGGTATGTGTATTTTTTCCCTAGCCCATTCTGGTTAAGCGTTTGGAGCAGCAGAATTGCGAAAAATTTGTTGTCTTCTCAACCATTTCTTAGCTTCAAAGTCCCATATCTCGCGAGCGGATTGACCTAACCCAAAAATTCCAACAGCATCTGAAAGAAGAGACTCGCCCGATTACAACGGTATGTGTATTTTTTCCCTAGGCCATTCTGGTTAAGCGTTTGGAGCAGCAGAATTGCGAAAAATTTGTTGTCTTCTAAACCATTTCTTGGCTTCAAACTCCCATATCTCCCGAACGGATTGACCTAACCCAAAAATTCCTATTGCATCTGAAAGTAGAAACTCGCCCGATTACAACGGTATGTTTATTTTTTCCCTAGGCCATTCTGGTTAAGCGTTTGGAGCAGCAGAATTGCGAAAAATTTTATGCCTTCTCAACCATTCCGTGTCTTCAAACTCCCGTATCTCACGAACGGGTTGACATAACCCAAAAATTCCTATTGCATTTGAAAGTAGACTCTCGCCCTATACGACGGTACGTGTATTTTTCCCTAGGTCATTCTGGTTAAGCGATTGGAGCAGCAGAATTGTTAAAAATTTTTTGCCTACTCTACCATTTCTTGGCTTCAAACTCCCATATCTACCGAACGGATTGACCTAACCCAAAAATTCCTATAGCATGTGAAAGTAGAAACTCGACCGATTACAACGGTATGTGTATTTTTTCCCTAGGCCAATCTGGTTAAGCGTTTGGAGCAGCAGAAGTGCGAACAATTTGTTGCCTTCTCAACCATTTCTTGGCTTCAAACTCCCATATCTCGCGAACGAATTCACCTAACCCAAAAATTCCTGTTGCGTCTGAAAGTAGAAACTCGCCCGATTACAACGGTATGTGTACTTTTTCCCTAGGCCATTCTGGTTAAGCGTTTGGAGCAGCAGAAGTGCGAACAATTTGTTGTCTTCTTAACCATTTCTTTGCTTCAAAGTCCCATATCTCGCGAACGGATTGACCTAACCCAACAATTCCTATTGCATCTGAAAGTAAAAACTCGCCCGGTTACAACGGTAAGTGTATTTTTTCCCTAGGCCACTCTGATTAAGCGTTTGGATCAGTAGAATTGCGAAAAATGTTTTGCCTTCTCTACCATTTCTTAGCTTCAAACTCCCATATCTCGCGAACGGATTGACCTTACCCAAAAATTCCTATTGCATCTGAAAGTAGAAACTCGCCCGATTACAACGGTATGTGTATTTTTTCCCTAGGCCATTCTGGTCAAGCGTTTGGATCAGCAGAATTGCGAAAAATTGTATGCCTTCTCAACCATTTCTTGGCTTCAAACTCCCATGTCTCGCGAACGGATTGACCTAACCCAAAAGTTCCTGTTGCGTGTGAAAGTAAAAACTCGCCCGATTACAACGGTATGTGTATTTTTTCCCTAGGCCAATCTGATTATGCGTTTGGAGCAGCAGAATTGCGAAAAATTTGTTGTCTTCTAAACCATGTCTTGGCTTCAAACTCCCATATCTCCCGAACGGATTGACCTAACCCAAAAATTCCTATTGCATTTGAAAGTAGAAACTCGCCCGATTACAATGGTAGGTGTATTTTTTCCCTAGGCCATTCTGGTTAAGCGTTTGGAGCAGCAGAAGTGCGAAAAATTTTTTGCCTTCTCAACCATTTCTTGGCTTCAAAGTCCCATATCTCGCGAACGGATTGACCTAACCCAAAAATTCCTGTTGCGTCTGAAAGTAGAAACTCGCCCGATTACAGCGTTGTGTGTATTTTTTCCCTAGGCCATTCTGGTTAAGCGTTTGGAGCAGCAGAAGTGCGAAAAATTTGTTGTCTTCTCAACCATTTCTTAGCTTCAAAGTCCCATATCTCGCGAACGGTTTGACCTAACCCAAAAATTCCTATTGTAGCTGAAAGTAGAAGCTCGCCCGATTACAACGGTATGTGTATTTTTTCCCTAGGCCATTCTGGTTAAGCGTTTGGAGCAGCAGAAGTGCGAAAAATTTTTTGCCTTCTCAACCATTTCTTGGCTTCAAAGTCCCATATCTCGCGAACGGATTGACCTAACCCAAAAATTCCTGTTGCGTCTGAATGTAGAAACTCGCCCGATTACGGCGTTGTGTGTATTTTTTCCCTAGGCCATTCTTGTTAAGCGTTTGGAGCAGCAGAAGTGCGAAAAATTTGTTGTCTTGTCAACCATTTCTTAGGTTCAAAGTCCCATATCTCGCGAACGGATTGACCTAACTCAAAAATTCCTATTGGAACTGAAAGTAGAATCTCGCCCGATTACAACGGTATGTGTATTTTTCCCCTAGGCCATTCTGGTTAAGCGTTTGGAGCAGCAGAATTGCGAAAAATTTTTTGCCTTCTCAACCATTTCTTGGCTTCAAACTCCCATATCTGGCGAACGAATTCACCTAACCCAAAAATTCCTGTTGCGTCTGAAAGTAGAAACTCGCCCGATTACAACGGTATGGGCATTTCTTCCCTAGGCCATTCTGGTTAAACGTTTGGAGCAGCAGATGTGCGAACAATTTGTTGTCTTCTTAACCATTTCTTAGCTTCAAACTCCCATATCTCGCGAACGGATTGACCTAACCCAAAAATTCTTGTTGCGGGTGAAACTAAAAACTCGCCCGATTACAACGGTATGTGTATTTTTTCCCTAGCCCATTCTGGTTAAGCGTTTGGAGCAGCAGAATTGCGAAAAATTTGTTGTCTTCTCAACCATTTCTTAGCTTCAAAGTCCCATATCTCGCGAACGGATTGACCTAACCCAAAAATTCCTATTGCATCTGAAAGTAGAAACTCGCCCGATTACAGCGGTATGTGTATTTTTTCCCTAGGCCATTCTGGTTAAGCGTTTGGAGCAGCAGAAGTGCGAAAAATTTGTTGTCTTGTCAACCATTTCTTAGGTTCAAAGTCCCATATCTCGCGAACGGATTGACCTAACCCAAAAATTCCTATTGGAACTGAAAGTAGAATCTCGCCCGATTACAACGGTATGTGTATTTTTCCCCTAGGCCATTCTGGTTAAGCGTTTGGAGCAGCAGAATTGCGAAAAATTTTTTGCCTTCTCAACCATTTCTTGGCTTCAAACTCCCATATCTCGCAAACGAATTGACCTAACCCAAAAATTCCTGTTGCGTCTGAAAGTAGAAACTCGCCCGATTACAACGGTATGTGTATTTTTTCCCTAGGCCATTCTGGTTAAGCGTTTGGATCAGCAGAATTGCGAAAAATTGTATGCCTTCTCAACCATTTCTTGGCTTCAAACTCCCATATCTCCCGAACGGATTGACCTAACCGAAAAATTCCTATTGCATTTGAAAGTAGAAACTCGCCCGATTACAATGGTATGTGTATTTTTTCCCTAGGCCATTCTGGTTAAGCGTTTGGAGCAGCAGAATTGCGAAAAATTTGTTGTCTTCTTAACCATTTCTTAGCTTCAAACTCCCATATCTCGCGAACTCATTGACCTAACCCAAAAATTCCTGTTGCGGGTGAAAGTAAAAACACGCCCGATTACAACGGTATGTGTATTTTTTCCCTAGCCCATTCTGGTTAAGCGTTTGGAGCAGCAGAATTGCGAAAAATTTGTTGTCTTCTCAACCATTTCTTAGCTTCAAAGTCCCATATCTCGCGAACGGATTGACCTAACCCAAAAATTCCTACAGCATCTGAAAGAAGAGACTCGCCCGATTACAACGGTATGTGTATTTTTCCCTAGGTCATTCTGGTTAAGCGATTGGAGCAGCAGAATTGTTAAAAATATTTTGCCTACTCTACCATTTCTTGGCTTCAAACTCCCATATCTCCCGAACGGATTGACCTAACCCAAAAATTCCTATAGCATGTGAAAGTAGAAACTCGACCGATTACAACGGTATGTGTATTTTTCCCTAGGTCATTCTGGTTAAGCGATTGGAGCAGCAGAATTGTTAAAAATATTTTGCCTACTCTACCATTTCTTGGCTTCAAACTCCCATATCTCGCGAACGGATTGACCTAACCCAAAAATTCCTATTGCATCTGAAAGTAGAAACTCGCCCGATTACAACGGTATGTGTATTTTTTCCCTAGGCCATTCTGGTCAAGCGTTTGGATCAGCAGAATTGCGAAAAATTGTATGCCCTCTCAACCATTTCTTGGCTTCAAACTCCCATGTCTCGCGAACGGTTTGACCTAACCCAAAAGTTCCTGTTGCGTGTGAAAGTAAAAACTCGCCCGATTACAACGGTATGTGTATTTTTTCCCTAGGCCAATCTGGTTATGCGTTTGGAGCAGCAGAATTGCGAAAAAATTGTTGTCTTCTCAACCATTTCTTGGCTTCAAACTCCCATATCTCCCGAACGGATTGACCTAACCCAAAAATTCCTATTGTAGCTGAAAGTAGAAACTCGCCCGATTACAATGGTATGTGTATTTTTTCCCTAGGCCATTCTGGTTAAGCGTTTGGAGCAGCAGAAGTGCGAAAAATTTTTTGCCTTCTCAACCATTTCTTGGCTTCAAAGTCCCATATCTCGCGAACGGATTGACCTAACCCAAAAATTCCTGTTGCGTCTGACAGTAGAAACTCGCCCGATTACGGCGTTGTGTGTATTTTTTCCCTAGGCCATTCTGGTTAAGCGTTTGGAGCAGCAGAAGTGCGAAAAATTTGTTGTCTTGTCAACCATTTCTTAGGTTCAAAGTCCCATATCTCGCGAACGGATTGACCTGACCCAAAAATTCCTGTTGCGGGTGAAAGTAAAAACTCGCCCGATTACAACGGTATGTGTATTTTTTCCCTAGCCCATTCTGGTTAAGCGTTTGGAGCAGCAGAATTGCGAAAAATTTGTTGTCTTCTCAACCATTTCTTAGCTTCAAAGTCCCATATCTCGCGAACGGATTGACCTAACCCAAAAATTCCTACAGCATCTGAAAGTAGAGACTCGCCCGATTACAACGGTATGTGTATTTTTTCCCTAGGCCAATCTGGTTAAGCGTTTGGAGCAGCAGAAGTGCGAACAATTTGTTGCCTTCTCAACCATTTCTTGGCTTCAAACTCCCATATCTCGCGAACGAATTCACCTAACCCAAAAATTCCTGTTGCGTCTGAAAGTAGAAACTCGCCCGATTACAACGGTATGTGTACTTTTTCCCTAGGCCATTCTGGTTAAGCGTTTGGAGCAGCAGAAGTGCGAACAATTTGTTGTCTTCTTAACCATTTCTTTGCTTCAAAGTCCCATATCTCGCGAACGGATTGACCTAACCCAAAAATTCCTATTGCATCTGAAAGTAAAAACTCGCCCGGTTACAACGGTAAGTGTATTTTTTCCCTAGGCCACTCTGATTAAGCGTTTGGATCAGTAGAATTGCGAAAAATGTTTCGCCTTCTCTACCATTTCTTAGCTTCAAACTCCCATATCTCGCGAACGGATTGACCTAACCCAAAAATTCCTATTGCATCTGAAAGTAGAAACTCGCCCGATTACAACGGTATGTGTATTTTTTCCCTAGGCCATTCTGGTCAAGCGTTTGGATCAGCAGAATTGCGAAAAATTGTATGCCTTCTCAACCATTTCTTGGCTTCAAACTCCCATGTCTCGCGAACGGATTGACCTAACCCAAAAGATCCTGTTGCGTGTGAAAGTAAAAACTCGCCCGATTACAACGGTATGTGTATTTTTTCCCTAGGCCAATCTGGTTATGCGTTTGGAGCAGCAGAATTGCGAAAAATTTGTTGTCTTCTCAACCATTTCTTGGCTTCAAACTCCCATATCTCCCGAACGGATTGACCTAACCCAAAAATTCCTATTGTAGCTGAAAGTAGAAACTCGCCCGATTACAATGGTATGTGTATTTTTTCCCTAGGCCATTCTGGTTAAGCGTTTGGAGCAGCAGAATTGCGAAAAATTTTATGCCTTCTCAACCATTCCGTGTCTTCAAACTCCCGTATCTCACGAACGGGTTGACATAACCCAAAAATTCCTATTGCGTTTGAAAGTAGACTCTCGCCCTATACGACGGTACGTGTATTTTTCCCTAGGTCATTCTGGTTAAGCGATTGGAGCAGCAGAATTGTTAAAAATTTTTTGCCTACTCTACCATTTCTTGGCTTCAAACTCCCATATCTCCCGAACGGATTTACCTAACCCAAAAATTCCTATAGCATGTGAAAGTAGAAACTCGACCGATTACAACGGTATGTGTATTTTTTCCCTAGGCCAATCTGGTTAAGCGTTTGGAGCAGCAGAAGTGCGAACAATTTGTTCCCTTCTCAACCATTTCTTGGCTTCAAACTCCCATATCTCGCGAACGAATTCACCTAACCCAAAAATTCCTGTTGCGTCTGAAAGTAGAAACTCGCCCGATTACAACGGTATGTGTACTTTTTCCCTGGGCCATTCTGGTTAAGCGTTTGGAGCAGCAGAAGTGCGAACAATTTGTTGTCTTCTTAACCATTTCTTTGCTTCAAAGTCCCATATCTCGCGAACGGATTGACCTAACCCAAAAATTCCTATTGCATCTGAAAGTAAAAACTCGCCCGGTTACAACGGTAAGTGTATTTTTTCCCTAGGCCACTCTGATTAAGCGTTTGGATCAGTAGAATTGCGAAAAATGTTTTGCCTTCTCTACCATTTCTTAGCTTCAAACTCCCATATCTCGCGAACGGATTGACCTAACCCAAAAGTTCCTGTTGCGTGTGAAAGTAAAAACTCGCCCGATTACAACGGTATGTGTATTTTTTCCCTAGGCCAATCTGGTTATGCGTTTGGAGCAGCAGAATTGTGAAAAATTTGTTGTCTTCTCAACCATTTCTTGGCTTCAAACTCCCATATCTCCCGAACGGATTGACCTAACCCAAAAATTCCTATTGCATTTGAAAGTAGAAACTCGCCCGATTACAGTGGTATGTGTATTTTTTCCCTAGGCCATTCTGGTTAAGCGTTTGGAGCAGCAGAATTGCGAAAAATTTGTTGCCTTCTCAACCATTTCTTGGCTTCAAAGTCCCATATCTCGCGAACGGATTGACCTAACCCAAAAATTCTTGTTGCGTCTGACAGTAGAAACTCGCCCGATTACGGCGTTGTGTGTATTTTTTCCCTAGGCCATTCTGGTTAAGCGTTTGGAGCAGCAGAAGTGCGGAAAATTTGTTGTCTTGTCAACCATCTCTTAGGTTCAAAGTCCCATATCTCGCGAACGGATTGACCTAACCCAAAAATTCCTGTTGCGGGTGAAAGTAAAAACTCGCCCGATTACAACGGTATGTGTATTTTTTCCCTAGCCCATTCTGGTTAAGCGTTTGGAGCAGCAGAATTGCGAAAAATTTGTTGTCTTCTCAAACATTTCTTAGCTTCAAAGTCCCATATCTCGCGAACGGATTGACCTAACCCAAAAATTCCTACAGCATCTGAAAGTAGAGACTCGCCCGATTACAACGGTATGTGTATTTTTTCCCTAGGCCATTCTGGTTAAGCGTTTGGAGCAGCAGAATTGCGAAAAATTTTATGCCTTCTCAACCATTCCGTGTCTTCAAACTCCCGTATCTCACGAACGGGTTGACATAACCCAAAAATTCCTATTGCGTTTGAAAGTAGACTCTCGCCCTATACGACGGTACGTGTATTTTTCCCTAGGTCATTCTGGTTAAGCGATTGGAGCAGCAGAATTGTTAAAAATTTTTTGCCTACTCTACCATTTCTTGGCTTCAAACTCCATATCTCCCGAACGGATTGACCTAACCCAAAAATTCCTATAGCATGTGAAAGTAGAAACTCGACCGATTACAACGGTATGTGTATTTTTTCCCTAGGCCAATCTGGTTAAGCGTTTGGAGCAGCAGAAGTGCGAACAATTTGTTGCCTTCTCAACCATTTCTTGGCTTCAAACTCCCATATCTCGCGAACGAATTCACCTAACCCAAAAATACCTGTTGCGTCTGAAAGTAGAAACTCGCCCGATTACAACGGTATGTGTACTTTTTCCCTAGGCCATTCTGGTTAAGCGTTTGGAGCAGCAGAAGTGCGAACAATTTGTTGCCTTCTTAACCATTTCTTTGCTTCAAAGTCCCATATCTCGCGAACGGATTGACCTAACCCAAAAATTCCTATTGCATCTGAAAGTAAAAACTCGCCCGGTTACAACGGTAAGTGTATTTTTTCCCTAGGCCACTCTGATTAAGCGTTTGGATCAGTAGAATTGCGAAAAATGTTTTGCCTTCTCTACCATTTCTTAGCTTCAAACTCCCATATCTCGCGAACGGATTGACCTAACCCAAAAATTCCTATTGCATCTGAAAGTAGAAACTCGCCCGATTACAACGGTATGTGTATTTTTTCCCTAGGCCATTCTGGTCAAGCGTTTGGATCAGCAGAATTGCGAAAAATTGTATGCCTTCTCAACCATTTCTTGGCTTCAAACTCCCATGTCTCGCGAACGGATTGACCTAACCCAAAAGTTCCTGTTGCGTGTGAAAGTAAAAACTCGCCCGATTACAACGGTATGTGTATTTTTTCCCTAGGCCAATCTGATTATGCGTTTGGAGCAGCAGAATTGCGAAAAATTTGTTGTCTTCTCAACCATTTCTTGGCTTCAAACTCCCATATCTCCCGAACGGATTGACCTAACCCAAAAATTCCTATTGTAGCTGAAGGTAGAAACTCGCCCGATTACAATGGTATGTGTATTTTTTCCCTAGGCCAATCTGGTTAAGCGTTTGGAGCAGCAGAAGTGCGAACAATTTGTTGCCTTCTCAACCATTTCTTGGCTTCAAACTCCCATATCTCGCGAACGAATTCACCTAACCCAAAAATTCCTGTTGCGTCTGAAAGTAGAAACTCGCCCGATTACAACGGTATGTGTACTTTTTCCCTGGGCCATTCTGGTTAAGCGTTTGGAGCAGCAGAAGTGCGAACAATTTGTTGTCTTCTTAACCATTTCTTTGCTTCAAAGTCCCATTTCTCGCGAACGGATTGACCTAACCCAAAAATTCCTATTGCATCTGAAAGTAAAAACTCGCCCGGTTACAACGGTAAGTGTATTTTTTCCCTAGGCCACTCTGATTAAGCGTTTGGATCAGTAGAATTGCGAAAAATGTTTTGCCTTCTCTACCATTTCTTAGCTTCAAACTCCCATATCTCGCGAACGGATTGACCTAACCCAAAAATTCCTATTGCATCTGAAAGTAGAAACTCGCCCGATTACAACGGTATGTGTATTTTTTCCCTAGGCCATTCTGGTCAAGCGTTTGGATCAGCAGAATTGCGAAAAATTGTATGCCTTCTCAACCATTTCTTGGCTTCAAACTCCCATGTCTCGCGAACGGATTGACCTAACCCAAAAGTTCCTGTTGCGTGTGAAAGTAAAAACTCGCCCGATTACAACGGTATGTGTATTTTTTCCCTAGGCCATTCTGGTTAAGCGTTTGGAGCAGCAGAAGTGCGAAAAATTTGTTGTCTTGTCAACCATTTCTTAGGTTCAAAGTCCCATATCTCGCGAACGGATTGACCTAACCCAAAAATTCCTATTGGAACTGAAAGTAGAATCTCGCCCGATTACAACGGTATGTGTATTTTTCCCCTAGGCCATTCTGGTTAAGCGTTTGTAGCAGCAGAATTGCGAAAAATTTTTTGCCTTCTCAACCATTTCTTGGCTTCAAACTCCCATATCTCGCGAACGGATTGACCTAACCCAAAAATTCCTATTGCATCTGAAAGTAGAAACTCGCCCTATACGACGGTACGTGTATTTTTCCCTAGGTCATTCTGGTTAAGCGATTGGAGCAGCAGAATTGTTAAAAATTTTTTGCCTACTCTACCATTTCTTGGCTTCAAACTCCCATATCTCCCGAACGGATTGACCTAACCCAAAAATTCCTATAGCATGTGAAAGTAGAAACTCGACCGATTACAACGGTATGTGTATTTTTTCCCTAGGCCAATCTGGTTAAGCGTTTGGAGCAGCAGAAGTGCGAACAATTTGTTGCCTTCTCAACCATTTCTTGGCTTCAAACTCCCATATCTCGCGAACGAATTCACCTAACCCAAAAATTCCTGTTGCGTCTGAAAGTAGAAACTCGCCCGATTACAACGGTATGTGTACTTTTTCCCTGGGCCATTCTGGTTAAGCGTTTGGAGCAGCAGAAGTGCGAACAATTTGTTGTCTTCTTAACCATTTCTTTGCTTCAAAGTCCCATTTCTCGCGAACGGATTGACCTAACCCAAAAATTCCTATTGCATCTGAAAGTAAAAACTCGCCCGGTTACAACGGTAAGTGTATTTTTTCCCTAGGCCACTCTGATTAAGCGTTTGGATCAGTAGAATTGCGAAAAATGTTTTGCCTTCTATACCATTTCTTAGCTTCAAACTCCCATATCTCGCGAACGGATTGACCTAACCCAAAAATTCCTATTGCATCTGAAAGTAGAAACTCGCCCGATTACAACGGTATGTGTATTTTTTCCCTAGGCCATTCTGGTCAAGCGTTTGGATCAGCAGAATTGCGAAAAATTGTATGCCTTCTCAACCATTTCTTGGCTTCAAACTCCCATGTCTCGCGAACGGATTGACCTAACCCAAAAGTTCCTGTTGCGTGTGAAAGTAAAAACTCGCCCGATTACAACGGTATGTGTATTTTTTCCCTAGGCCATTCTGGTTAAGCGTTTGGAGCAGCAGAAGTGCGAAAAATTTGTTGTCTTGTCAACCATTTCTTAGGTTCAAAGTCCCATATCTCGCGAACGGATTGACCTAACCCAAAAATTCCTATTGGAACTGAAAGTAGAATCTCGCCCGATTACAACGGTATGTGTATTTTTCCCCTAGGCCATTCTGGTTAAGCGTTTGTAGCAGCAGAATTGCGAAAAATTTTTTGCCTTCTCAACCATTTCTTGGCTTCAAACTCCCATATCTCGCGAACGAATTGACCTAATCCAAAAATTCCTGTTGCGTCTGAAAGTAGAAACTCGCCCGATTACAACGTTATGTGTATTTTTTCCCTAGGCCATTCTGGTTAAGCGTTTGGATCAGCAGAATTGCGAAAAATTGTATGCCTTCTCAACCATTTCTTGGCTTCAAACTCCCATATCTCCCGAACGGATTGACCTAACCCAAAAATTTCTATTGCATCTGAAAGTAGAAACACGCCCGATTAAATCGGTATGTGTATTTTTTCCCTAGGCCATCCTGGTTAAGCGTTTGGAGCAGCAGAATTGCGAAAAATTTTATGCCTTCTCAACCATTCCTTGTCTTCAAACTCCCGTATCTCACGAACGGGTTGACATAACCCAAAAATTCCTATTGCATTTGAAAGTAGACTCTCGCCCTATTACGACGGTACGTGTATTTTTCCCTAGGTCATTCTGGTTAAGCGATTGGAGCAGCAGAATTGTTAAAAATTTTTTGCCTACTCTACCATTTCTTGGCTTCAAACTCCCATATCTCCCGAACGGATTGACCTAACCCAAAAATTCCTGTTGCGTCTGACAGTAGAAACTCGCCCGATTACGGCGTTGTGTGTATTTTTTCCCTAGGCCATTCTGGTTAAGCGTTTGGAGCCGCAGAAGTGCGAAAAATTTGTTGTCTTGTCAACCATTTCTTAGGTTCAAAGTCCCATATCTCGCGAACGGATTGACCTAACCCAAAAATTCCTGTTGCGGGTGACAGTAAAAACTCGCCCGATTACAACGGTATGTGTATTTTTTCCCTAGCCCATTCTGGTTAAGCGTTTGGAGCAGCAGAATTGCGAAAAATTTGTTGTCTTCTCAACCATTTCTTAGCTTCAAAGTCCCATATCTCGCGAACGGATTGACCTAACCCAAAAATTCCTATTGCATCTGAAAGTAGAAACTCGCCCGATTACAACGGTATGTGTATTTTTTCCCTAGGCCATTCTGGTCAAGCGTTTGGATCAGCAGAATTGCGAAAAATTGTATGCCTTCTCAACCATTTCTTGGCTTCAAACTCCCATGTCTCGCGAACGGATTGACCTAACCCAAAAGTTCCTGTTGCGTGTGAAAGTAAAAACTCGCCCGATTACAACGGTATGTGTATTTTTTCCCTAGGCCAATCTGATTATGCGTTTGGAGCAGCAGAATTGCGAAAAATTTGTTGTCTTCTCAACCATTTCTTGGCTTCAAACTCCCATATCTCCCGAACGGATTGACCTAACCCAAAAATTCCTATTGTAGCTGAAAGTAGAAACTCGCCCGATTACAATGGTATGTGTATTTTTTCCCTAGGCCATTCTGGTTAAGCGTTTGGAGCAGCAGAAGTGCGAAAAATTTTTTGCCTTCTCAACCATTTCTTGGCTTCAAAGTCCCATATCTCGCGAACGGATTGACCTAACCCAAAAATTCCTGTTGCGTCTGACAGTAGAAACTCGCCCGATTACGGCGTTGTGTGTATTTTTTCCCTAGGCCATTCTGGTTAAGCGTTTGGAGCAGCAGAAGTGCGAAAAATTTGTTGTCTTGTCAACCATTTCTTAGGTTCAAAGTCCCATATCTCGCGAACGGATTGACCTAACCCAAAAATTCCTGTTGCGGGTGACAGTAAAAACTCGCCCGATTACAACGGTATGTGTATTTTTTCCCTAGCCCATTCTGGTTAAGCGTTTGGAGCAGCAGAATTGCGAAAAATTTGTTGTCTTCTCAACCATTTCTTAGCTTCAAAGTCCCATATCTCGCGAACGGATTGACCTAACCCAAAAATTCCTATAGCATGTGAAAGTAGAAACTCGACCGATTACAACGGTATGTGTATTTTTTCCCTAGGCCAATCTGGTTAAGCGTTTGGAGCAGCAGAAGTGCGAACAATTTGTTGCCTTCTCAACCATTCCGTGTCTTCAAACTCCCGTATCTCACGAACGGGTTGACATAACCCAAAAATTCCTATTGCGTTTGAAAGTAGACTCTCGCCCTATACGACGGTACGTGTATTTTTCCCTAGGTCATTCTGGTTAAGCGATTGGAGCAGCAGAATTGTTAAAAATTTTTTGCCTACTCTACCATTTCTTGGCTTCAAACTCCCATATCTCCCGAACGGATTGACCTAACCCAAAAATTCCTATAGCATGTGAAAGTAGAAACTCGACCGATTACAACGGTATGTGTATTTTTTCCCTAGGCCAATCTGGTTAAGCGTTTGGAGCAGCAGAAGTGCGAACAATTTGTTGCCTTCTCAACCATTTCTTGGCTTCAAACTCCCATATCTCGCGAACGAATTCACCTAACCCAAAAATTCCTGTTGCGTCTGAAAGTAGAAACTCGCCCGATTACAACGGTATGTGTACTTTTTCCCTGGGCCATTCTGGTTAAGCGTTTGGAGCAGCAGAAGTGCGAACAATTTGTTGTCTTCTTAACCATTTCTTTGCTTCAAAGTCCCATTTCTCGCGAACGGATTGACCTAACCCAAAAATTCCTATTGCATCTGAAAGTAAAAACTCGCCCGGTTACAACGGTAAGTGTATTTTTTCCCTAGGCCACTCTGATTAAGCGTTTGGATCAGTAGAATTGCGAAAAATGTTTTGCCTTCTCTACCATTTCTTAGCTTCAAACTCCCATATCTCGCGAACGGATTGACCTAACCCAAAAATTCCTATTGCATCTGAAAGTAGAAACTCGCCCGATTACAACGGTATGTGTATTTTTTCCCTAGGCCATTCTGGTCAAGCGTTTGGATCAGCAGAATTGCGAAAAATTGTATGCCTTCTCAACCATTTCTTGGCTTCAAACTCCCATGTCTCGCGAACGGATTGACCTAACCCAAAAGTTCCTGTTGCGTGTGAAAGTAAAAACTCGCCCGATTACAACGGTATGTGTATTTTTTCCCTAGGCCATTCTGGTTAAGCGTTTGGAGCAGCAGAAGTGCGAAAAATTTGTTGTCTTGTCAACCATTTCTTAGGTTCAAAGTCCCATATCTCGCGAACGGATTGACCTAACCCAAAAATTCCTATTGGAACTGAAAGTAGAATCTCGCCCGATTACAACGGTATGTGTATTTTTCCCCTAGGCCATTCTGGTTAAGCGTTTGTAGCAGCAGAATTGCGAAAAATTTTTTGCCTTCTCAACCATTTCTTGGCTTCAAACTCCCATATCTCGCGAACGAATTGACCTAATCCAAAAATTCCTGTTGCGTCTGAAAGTAGAAACTCGCCCGATTACAACGTTATGTGTATTTTTTCCCTAGGCCATTCTGGTTAAGCGTTTGGATCAGCAGAATTGCGAAAAATTGTATGCCTTCTCAACCATTTCTTGGCTTCAAACTCCCATATCTCCCGAACGGATTGACCTAACCCAAAAATTTCTATTGCATCTGAAAGTAGAAACACGCCCGATTAAATCGGTATGTGTATTTTTTCCCTAGGCCATCCTGGTTAAGCGTTTGGAGCAGCAGAATTGCGAAAAATTTTATGCCTTCTCAACCATTCCTTGTCTTCAAACTCCCGTATCTCACGAACGGGTTGACATAACCCAAAAATTCCTATTGCATTTGAAAGTAGACTCTCGCCCTATTACGACGGTACGTGTATTTTTCCCTAGGTCATTCTGGTTAAGCGATTGGAGCAGCAGAATTGTTAAAAATTTTTTGCCTACTCTACCATTTCTTGGCTTCAAACTCCCATATCTCCCGAACGGATTGACCTAACCCAAAAATTCCTATAGCATGTAAAAGTAGAAACTCGACCGATTACAACGGTATGTGTATTTTTTCCCTAGGCCAATCTGGTTAAGCGTTTGGAGCAGCAGAAGTGCGAACAATTTGTTGCCTTCTCAACCATTTCTTGGCTTCAAACTCCCATATCTCGCGAACGAATTCACCTAACCCAAAAGTTCCTGTTGCGTGTGAAAGTAAAAACTCGCCCGATTACAACGGTATGTGTATTTTTTCCATAGGCCAATCTGGTTATGCGTTTGGAGCAGCAGAATTGCGAAAAATTTGTTGTCTTCTCAACCATTTCTTGGCTTCAAACTCCCATATCTCCCGAACGGATTGACCCAACCCAAAAATTCCTATTGCATTTGAAAGTAGAAACTCGCCCGATTACAATGGTATGTGTATTTTTTCCCTAGGCCATTCTGGTTAAGCGTTTGGAGCAGCAGAATTGCGAAAAATTTGTTGCCTTCTCAACCATTTCTTGGCTTCAAAGTCCCATATCTCGCGAACGGATTGACCTAACCCAAAAATTCTTGTTGCGTCTGAAAGTAGAAACTCGCCCGATTACAACGGTATGTGTACTTTTTCCCTAGGCCATTCTGGTTAAGCGTTTGGAGCAGCAGAAGTGCGAACAATTTGTTGTCTTCTTAACCATTTCTTGGCTTCAAACTCCCATATCTCGCGAACGGATTGACCTAACCCAAAAATTCCTGTTGCGTGTGAAAGTAAAATCTCGCCCGATTACAACGGTATGTGTATTTTTTCCCTAGCCCATTCTGGTTAAGCGTTTGGAGCAGCAGAATTGCGAAAAATTTGTTGTCTTCTCAAACATTTCTTAGCTTCAAAGTCCCATACCTCGCGAACGGATTGACCTAACCCAAGAATTCCTATTGCATCTGAAAGTAAAAACTCGCCCGGTTACAACGCTAAGTGTATTTTTTCCCTAGGCCACTCTGGTTAAACGTTTGGATCAGTAGAATTGCGAAAAATGTTTTGCCTTCTCTACCATTTCTTGGCTTCAAACTCCCATATCTCGCGAATGGATTGACCTAACCCAAAAATTCCAATTGCATCTGAAAGTAGAAACTCGCCCGATTACAACGGTATGTGTATTTTTGCCTAGGCCATTCTGGTTAAGCGTTTGGAGCAGCAGAAGTGCGAAAAATTTGTTGTCTTCTCAACCATTTCTTGGCTTCAATCTCCCATATCTCCCGAACGGATTGACCTAACCCAAAAATTCCTATTGCATTTGAAAGTAGAAACTCGCCTGTAGCAACGATATGTGTATTTTTCCCTAGGTAATTCTGTTTAAGCGATTGGAGCAGCAGAATTGTTAAAAATTTTTTGCTACTCTACCATTTCTTGTCTTCAAACACCCATATCTCCCGAACGGATTGACCTAACCCAAAAATTCCTATTGCATCTGAAAGTAGAAACTCGCCCGTTTACAACGGTATGTGTATTTTTTCCCTAGGCCATTCTGGTTAAGCGTTTGGATCAGCAGAATTGTGAAAAATTGTATGCCTTCTCAACCATTTCTTGGCTTCAAACTCCCATATCTCGCGAACGGTTTGACCTAACCCAAAAGTGCCTGTTGTGTGTGAAAGTAAAAACTCGCCCGATTACAACGGTATGTGTATTTTTTCCCAAGCCCATTCTGGTTAAGCGATTGGAGCAGCAGAAGTGCGAAAAATTTGTTGTCTTGTCAACCATTTCTTAGCTTCAAACTCCCATATCTCGCGAACGAATTCACCTAACCCAAAAATTCCTGTTGCGTCTGAAAGTAGAAACTCGCCCGATTACAACGGTATGTGTACTTTTTCCCTGGGCCATTCTGGTTAAGCGTTTGGAGCAGCAGAAGTGCGAACAATTTGTTGTCTTCTTAACCATTTCTTTGCTTCAAAGTCCCATTTCTCGCGAACGGATTGACCTAACCCAAAAATTCCTATTGCATCTGAAAGTAAAAACTCGCCCGGTTACAACGGTAAGTGTATTTTTTCCCTAGGCCACTCTGATTAAGCGTTTGGATCAGTAGAATTGCGAAAAATGTTTTGCCTTCTCTACCATTTCTTAGCTTCAAACTCCCATATCTCGCGAACGGATTGACCTAACCCAAAAATTCCTATTGCATCTGAAAGTAGAAACTCGCCCGATTACAACGGTATGTGTATTTTTTCCCTAGGCCATTCTGGTCAAGCGTTTGGATCAGCAGAATTGCGAAAAATTGTATGCCTTCTCAACCATTTCTTGGCTTCAAACTCCCATGTCTCGCGAACGGATTGACCTAACCCAAAAGTTCCTGTTGCGTGTGAAAGTAAAAACTCGCCCGATTACAACGGTATGTGTATTTTTTCCCTAGGCCATTCTGGTTAAGCGTTTGGAGCAGCAGAAGTGCGAAAAATTTGTTGTCTTGTCAACCATTTCTTAGGTTCAAAGTCCCATATCTCGCGAACGGATTGACCTAACCCAAAAATTCCTATTGGAACTGAAAGTAGAATCTCGCCCGATTACAACGGTATGTGTATTTTTCCCCTAGGCCATTCTGGTTAAGCGTTTGTAGCAGCAGAATTGCGAAAAATTTTTTGCCTTCTCAACCATTTCTTGGCTTCAAACTCCCATATCTCGCGAACGAATTGACCTAATCCAAAAATTCCTGTTGCGTCTGAAAGTAGAAACTCGCCCGATTACAACGTTATGTGTATTTTTTCCCTAGGCCATTCTGGTTAAGCGTTTGGATCAGCAGAATTGCGAAAAATTGTATGCCTTCTCAACCATTTCTTGGCTTCAAACTCCCATATCTCCCGAACGGATTGACCTAACCCAAAAATTTCTATTGCATCTGAAAGTAGAAACACGCCCGATTAAATCGGTATGTGTATTTTTTCCCTAGGCCATCCTGGTTAAGCGTTTGGAGCAGCAGAATTGCGAAAAATTTTATGCCTTCTCAACCATTCCTTGTCTTCAAACTCCCGTATCTCACGAACGGGTTGACATAACCCAAAAATTCCTATTGCATTTGAAAGTAGACTCTCGCCCTATTACGACGGTACGTGTATTTTTCCCTAGGTCATTCTGGTTAAGCGATTGGAGCAGCAGAATTGTTAAAAATTTTTTGCCTACTCTACCATTTCTTGGCTTCAAACTCCCATATCTCCCGAACGGATTGACCTAACCCAAAAATTCCTATAGCATGTGAAAGTAGAAACTCGACCGATTACAACGGTATGTGTATTTTTTCCCTAGGCCAATCTGGTTAAGCGTTTGGAGCAGCAGAAGTGCGAACAATTTGTTGCCTTCTCAACCATTTCTTGGCTTCAAACTCCCATATCTCGCGAACGAATTCACCTAACCCAAAAGTTCCTGTTGCGTGTGAAAGTAAAAACTCGCCCGATTACAACGGTATGTGTATTTTTTCCATAGGCCAATCTGGTTATGCGTTTGGAGCAGCAGAATTGCGAAAAATTTGTTGTCTTCTCAACCATTTCTTGGCTTCAAACTCCCATATCTCCCGAACGGATTGACCCAACCCAAAAATTCCTATTGCATTTGAAAGTAGAAACTCGCCCGATTACAATGGTATGTGTATTTTTTCCCTAGGCCATTCTGGTTAAGCGTTTGGAGCAGCAGAATTGCGAAAAATTTGTTGCCTTCTCAACCATTTCTTGGCTTCAAAGTCCCATATCTCGCGAACGGATTGACCTAACCCAAAAATTCTTGTTGCGTCTGAAAGTAGAAACTCGCCCGATTACAACGGTATGTGTACTTTTTCCCTAGGCCATTCTGGTTAAGCGTTTGGAGCAGCAGAAGTGCGAACAATTTGTTGTCTTCTTAACCATTTCTTGGCTTCAAACTCCCATATCTCGCGAACGGATTGACCTAACCCAAAAATTCCTGTTGCGTGTGAAAGTAAAATCTCGCCCGATTACAACGGTATGTGTATTTTTTCCCTAGCCCATTCTGGTTAAGCGTTTGGAGCAGCAGAATTGCGAAAAATTTGTTGTCTTCTCAAATATTTCTTAGCTTCAAAGTCCCATACCTCGCGAACGGATTGACCTAACCCAAGAATTCCTATTGCATCTGAAAGTAAAAACTCGCCCGGTTACAACGCTAAGTGTATTTTTTCCCTAGGCCACTCTGGTTAAACGTTTGGATCAGTAGAATTGCGAAAAATGTTTTGCCTTCTCTACCATTTCTTGGCTTCAAACTCCCATATCTCGCGAATGGGTTGACCTAACCCAAAAATTCCAATTGCATCTGAAAGTAGAAACTCGCCCGATTACAACGGTATGTGTATTTTTGCCTAGGCCATTCTGGTTAAGCGTTTGGAGCAGCAGAAGTGCGAAAAATTTGTTGTCTTCTCAACCATTTCTTGGCTTCAATCTCCCATATCTCCCGAACGGATTGACCTAACCCAAAAATTCCTATTGCATTTGAAAGTAGAAACTCGCCTGTAGCAACGATATGTGTATTTTTCCCTAGGTAATTCTGTTTAAGCGATTGGAGCAGCAGAATTGTTAAAAATTTTTTGCTACTCTACCATTTCTTGTCTTCAAACTCCCATATCTCCCGAACGGATTGACCTAACCCAAAAATTCTTATAGCATCTGAAACTAGAAACTCGCCCGATTACAACGGTATGTGTATTTTTTCCCTAGGCCAATCTGGTTAAGCGATTGGAGCAGCAGAAGTGCGAAAAATTTGTTGTCTTGTCAACCATTTCTTAGCTTCAAAGTCCCATATCTGGCGAACGCATTGACCTAACCCAAAAATTCCTATTGCATCTGAAAGTAGAAACTCGCCCGTTTACAACGGTATGTGTATTTTTTCCCTAGGCCATTCTGGTTAAGCGTTTGGATCAGCAGAATTGTGAAAAATTGTATGCCTTCTCAACCATTTCTTGGCTTCAAACTCCCATATCTCGCGAACGGTTTGACCTAACCCAAAAGTGCCTGTTGTGTGTGAAAGTAAAAACTCGCCCGATTACAACGGTATGTGTATTTTTTCCCAAGCCCATTCTGGTTAAGCGATTGGAGCAGCAGAAGTGCGAAAAATTTGTTGTCTTGTCAACCATTTCTTAGCTTCAAAGTCCCATATCTCGCGAACGCATTGACCCAACCCAAAAATTCCTATTGCATCTGAAAGTAGAATCTCGCCCGTTTACAACGGTATGTGTATTTTTTCCCTAGGCCATTCTGGTTAAGCGTTTGGATCAGCAGAATTGTGAAAAATTGTATGCCTTCTCAACTATTTCTTGGCTTCAAACTCCCATATCTCGCGAACGGTTTGACCTAACCCAAAAGTGCCTGTTGCGTGTGAAAGTAAAAACTCGCCCGATTACAACGGTATGTGTATTTTTTCCCTAGCCCATTCTGGTTAAGCGTTTGGAGCAGCAGAATTGCGAAAAATTTGTTGTCTTCTCAACCATTTCTTAGCTTCAAAGTCCCATATCTCGCGAACGGATTGACCTAACCCAAAAATTCCAATTGCATCTGAAAGTAGAAACTCGCCCGATTACAACGGTATGTGTACTTTTTCCCTAGGCCGGTCTGGTTAAGCGTTTGGAGCAGCAGAAGTGCGAACAATTTGTTGTCTTCTTAACCAATTCTTAGCTTCAAACTCCCATATCTCGCGAACGGATTGACCTAACCCAAAAATTCCTGTTGCGTGTGAAAGTAAAAACTCGCCCGATTACAACGGTATGTGTATTTTTTCCCTAGCCCATTCTGGTTAAGCGTTTGGAGCAGCAGAATTGCGAAAAATTTGTTGCCTTCTCAACCATTTCTTGGCTTCAATCTCCCATATCTCCCGAACGGATTGACCTAACCCAAAAATTTCTATTGCATCTGAAAGTAGAAACACGCCCGATTAAATCGGTATGTCTATTTTTTCCCTAGGCCATCCTGGTTAAGCGTTTGGAGCAGCAGAATTGCGAAAAATTTTATGCCTTCTCAACCATTCCTTGTCTTCTAACTCCCGTATCTCACGAACGGGTTGACATAACCCAAAAATTCCTATTGCATTTGAAAGTAGACTCTCGCCCGATTACGACGGTACGTGTATTTTTCCCTAGGTCATTCTGGTTAAGCGATTGGAGCAGCAGAATTGTTAAAAATTTTTTGCCTACTCTACCATTTCTTGGCTTCAAACTCCCATATCTCCTGAACGGATTGACCTAACCCAAAAATTCCTATAGCATCTGAAAGTAGAAACTCGACCGATTACCACGGTATGTGTATTTCTTCCCTAGGCCAATCTGGTTAAGCGATTGGAGCGGCAGAAGTGCGAAAAATTTGTTGCCTTCTCAACCATTTCTTGGCTTCAAACTCCAATATCTCGCGAACGAATTCACCTAACCCAAAAATTCCTGTTGCGTCTGAAAGTAGAAACTCGCCCGATTACAACGGTATGTGTATTTTTTCCCTAGCCCATTCTGGTTAAGCGTTTGGAGCAGCAGAATTGCGAACAATTTGTTGCCTTCTCAACCATTTCTTAGCTTCAAAGTCCCATATCTCGCGAACGGATTGACCTAACCCAAAAATTCCTATTGCATCTGAAAGTAAAAACTCGCCCGGTTACAACGGTAAGTGTATTTTTTCCCTAGGCCACTCTGGTTAAACGTTTGGATCAGTAGAATTGCGAAAAATGTTTTGCCTTCTCTACCATTTCTTGGCTTCAAACTCCCATATCTCGCGAATGGATTGACCTAACCCAAAAATACCAATTGCATCTGAAAGTAGAAGCTCGCCCGATTACAACGGTATGTGTATTTTTTCCCTAGGCCATTCTGGTTAAGCGTTTGGATCAGCAGAATTGCGAAAGATTGTATGCCTTCTCAACCATTTCTTGGCTTCAAACTCCCATATCTCGCGAACGGATTGACCTAACCCAAAAATTCCTGTTGCGTGTGAAAGTAAAAACTCCCCCGATTACAACGGTATGTGTATTTTTTCCCTAGCCCATTCTGGTTAAGCGTTTGGAGCAGCAGAATTGCGAAAAATTTGTTGTCGTCTCAACCATTTCTTAGCTTCAAAGTCCCATATCTCGCGAACGGATTGACCTAACCCAAAAATTCCTAGTGCATCTGAAAGTAGAAACTCGCCCGATTACAACGGTATGTGTATTTTTTCCCTAGGCCAATCTGGTTAAGCGATTGGAGCAGCAGAAGTGCGAAAAATTTGTTGTCTTGTCAACCATTTCTTAGCTTCAAAGTCCCATATCTCGCGAACGCATTGACCTAACCCAAAAATTCCTATTGCATCTGAAAGTAGAAACTCGCCCGTTTGCAACGGTATGTGTATTTTTTCCCTAGGCCATTCTGGTTAAGCGTTTGGATCAGCAGAATTGTGAAAAATTGTATGCCTTCTCAACCATTTCTTGGCTTCAAACTCCCATATCTCGCGAACGGTTTGACCTAACCCAAAAGTGCCTGTTGCGTGTGAAAGTAAAAACTCGCCCGATTACAACGGTATGTGTAGTTTTTCCCTAGCCCATTCTGGTTAAGCGTTTGGAGCAGCAGAATTGCGAAAAATTTGTTGTCTTCTCAACCATTTCTTGGCTTCAATCTCCCATATCTCCCGAACGAATTGACCTAACCCAAAAATTGCTATTGCATTTGAAAGTAGAAACTCGTCCGATTGCAACCGTACGTGTATTTTTCCCTAGGTCATTCTGGTTAAGCGATTGGAGCAGCAGAATTGTTAAAAATTTTTTGCCTACTCTACCATTTCTTGGCTTCAAACTCCCATATCTCCCGAACGGATTGACCTAACCCAAAAATTCCTATAGCATATGAAAGTAAAAACTCGCCCGATTACAACGGTATGTGTATTTTTTCCCTAGCCCATTCTGGTTAAGCGTTTGGAGCAGCAGAATTGCGAAAAATTTGTTGCCTTCTCAACCATTTCTTAGCTTCGAAGTCCCATATCTCGCGAACGGATTGACCTAACCCAAAAATTCCTATTGCATCTGAAAGTAGAAACTCGCCCGATTACAACGGTATGTGTATTTTTTCCCTAGGCCATTCTGGTTAAGCCTTTGGATCAGCAGCATTGCGATAAATTGTATGCCTTTTCAACCATTTCTTGGCTTCAAACTCCCATATCTCTCGAACGGATTGACCTAACCCAAAAGTTCCTGTTGCGTGTGAAAGTAAAAACTCGCCCGATTACACCAGTATGTGTATTTTTTCCCTAGCCCATTCTGGTTTAGCGTTTGGAGCAGCAGAATTGCGAAAAATTTGTTGTCTTCTCAACCATTTCTTAGCTTCAAAGTCCCATATCTCGCGAACGGATTGACCTAACCCAAAAATTCCTATTGCATCTGAAAGTAGAAACTCGCCCGGTTACAACGGTATGTGTATTTTTTCCCTAGGCCATTCTGGTTAAGCGTTTGGATCAGCAGAATTGCGAAAAATTTGTTGTCTTCTCAACCATTTCTTAGCTTCAAAGTCCCATATCTCGCGAACGGATTGACCTAACCCAAAAATTCCTAGTGCATCTGAAAGTAGAAACTCGCCTGATTAAAACGGTATGTGTATTTTTTCCCTAGGCCATTCTGGTTAAGCGCTTGGAGCAGCAGAAGTACGAAAAATTTGTTGTCTTCTCAACCATTTCTTAGCTTCAAAGTCTCATATCTCGCGAACGGATTGTCCTAACCCAAAAATTCCTATTGTAGCTGAAAGTAGAAACTCGCCCGATTACAACGGTATGTGTATTTTTTCCCTAGGCCATTCTGGTTAAGCGTTTGGAGCACCAGAAGTGCGA
The DNA here is from genome assembly GCF_051014685.1 of Ptiloglossa arizonensis. Classification (NCBI taxonomy): domain Eukaryota; kingdom Metazoa; phylum Arthropoda; class Insecta; order Hymenoptera; family Colletidae; genus Ptiloglossa; species Ptiloglossa arizonensis. Next base: position 391,451 of record NW_027478458.1, on the reverse strand, counting down.
AAAATTTGTTGTCTTCTCAACCATTTCTTGGCTTCAATCTCCCATATCTCCCGAACGAATTGACCTAACCCAAAAATTGCTATTGCATTTGAAAATAGAAACTCGCCCGATTGCAACGGTACGTGTATTTTTCCCTAGGTCATTCTGGTTAATCGATTGGAGCAGCAGAATTGTTAAAAATTTTTTGCTACTCTACCATTTCTTGGCTTCAAACTCCCATATCTCCCGAACGGATTGACCTAACCCAAAGATTCCTATAGCATCTGAAAGTAGAAACTCGCCTGATTACAACGGTATGTGTATTTTTCCCCTAGGCCATTCTGGTTAAGCCTTTGGATCAGCAGAATTGCGAAAAATTGTATGCCTTTTCAACCATTTCTTGGCTTCAAACTCCCATATCTCTCGAACGGATTGACCTAACCCAAAAGTTCCTGTTGCGTGTGAAAGTAAAAACTCGCCCGATTACACCAGTATGTGTATTTTTTCCCTAGCCCATTCTGGTTAAGCGTTTGGAGCAGCAGAATTGCGAACAATTTGTTGTCTTCTCAACCATTTCTTAGCTTCAAAGTCCCATATCTCGCGAACGGATTGACCTAACCCAAAAATTCCTATTGCATCTGAAAGTAAAAACTCGCCCGGTTACAACGGTAAGTGTATTTTTTCCCTAGGCCACTCTGGTTAAACGTTTGGATCAGTAGAATTGCGAAAAATGTTTTGCCTTCTCTACCATTTCTTGGCTTCAAACTCCCATATCTCGCGAATGGATTGACCTAACCCAAAAATTCCAATTGCATCTGAAAGTAGAAACTCGCCCGATTACAACGGTATGTGTATTTTTTCCCTAGGCCATTCTGGTTAAGCGTTTGGATCAGCAGAATTGCGAAAGATTGTATGCCTTCTCAACCATTTCTTGGCTTCAAACTCCCATATCTCGCGAACGGATTGACCTAACCCAAAAATTCCTGTTGCGTGTGAAAGTAAAAACTCCCCCGATTACAACGGTATGTGTATTTTTTCCCTAGCCCATTCTGGTTAAGCGTTTGGAGCAGCAGAATTGCGAAAAATTTGTTGTCGTCTCAACCATTTCTTAGCTTCAAAGTCCCATATCTCGCGAACGGATTGACCTAACCCAAAAATTCCTAGTGCATCTGAAAGTAGAAACTCGCCCGATTACAACGGTATGTGTATTTTTTCCCTAGGCCATTCTGGTTAAGCGTTTGGAGCAGCAGAAGCGCGTAAAATTTGTTATCTTCTCAACCATTTCTTAGCTTCAAAGTCCCATATCTCGCGAACGGATTGACCTAACCCAAAAATTCCTATTGTAGCTGAAAGTAGAAACTCGCCCGATTACAACGGTATGTGTAATTTTTCCCTAGGCCATTGTGGTTAAGCGTTTGGAGCAGCAGAAGTGCGAAAAATTTGTTGTCTTCTCAACCATTTCTTGGCTTCAATCTCCCATATCTCCCGAACGAAATGACCTAACCCAAAAATTGCTATTGCATTTGAAAGTAGAAACTCGCCCGATTGCAACGGTACGTGTATTTTTCCCTAGGTCATTCTGGTTAATCGATTGGATCAGCAGAATTGTGAAAAATTGTATGCCTTCTCAACCATTTCTTGGCTTCAAACTCCCATATCTCGCGAACGGTTTGACCTAACCCAAAAGTGCCTGTTGCGTGTGAAAGTAAAAACTCGCCCGATTACAACGGTATGTGTATTTTTTCCCTAGCCCATTCTGGTTAAGCGTTTGGAGCAGCAGAATTGCGAAAAATTTTTTGCCTACTCTACCATTTCTTAGCTTCAAAGTCCCATATCTCGCGAACGGATTGACCTAACCCAAAAATTCCTAGTGCATCTGAAAGTAGAAACTCGCCTGATTAAAACGGTATGTGTGTTTTTTCCCTAGGCCATTCTGGTTAAGCGTTTGGAGCAGCAGAAGTACGAAAAATTTGTTGTCTTCTCAACCATTTCTTAGCTTCAAAGTCTCATATCTCGCGAACGGATTGTCCTAACCCAAAAATTCCTATTGTAGCTGAAAGTAGAAACTCGCCCGATTACAACGGTATGTGTATTTTTTCCCTAGGCCATTCTGGTTAAGCGTTTGGAGCACCAGAAGTGCGAAAAATTTGTTGTCTTCTCAACCATTTCTTGGCTTCAATCTCCCATATCTCCCGAACGAATTGACCTAACCCAAAAATTGCTATTGCATTTGAAAGTAGAAACTCGCCCGATTGCAACGGTACGTGTATTTTTCCCTAGGTCATACTGGTTAATCGATTGGAGCAGCAGAATTGTTAAAAATTTTTTGCTACTCTACCATTTCTTGGCTTCAAACCCCCATATCTCCCGAACGGATTGACCTAACCCAAAAATTCCTATAGCATCTGAAAGTAGAAACTCGCCCGATTACAACGGTATGTGTATTTTTCCCCTAGGCCATTCTGGTTAAGCCTTTGGATCAGCAGAATTGCGAAAAATTGTATGCCTTTTCAACCATTTCTTGGCTTCAAACTCCCATATCTCTCGAACGGATTGACCTAACCCAAAAGTTCCTGTTGCGTGTGAAAGTAAAAACTCGCCCGATTACACCAGTATGTGTATTTTTTCCCTAGCCCATTCTGGTTAAGCGTTTGGAGCAGCAGAATTGCGAAAAATTTGTTGCCTTCTCAACCATTTCTTAGCTTCAAAGTCCCATATCTCGCGAACGGATTGACCTAACCCAAAAATTCCTATTGCATCTGAAAGTAAAAACTCGCCCGGTTACAACGGTAAGTGTATTTTTTCTCTAGGCCACTCTGGTTAAACGTTTGGATCAGTAGAATTGCGAAAAATGTTTTGCCTTCTCTACCATTTCTTGGCTTCAAACTCCCATATCTCGCGAATGGATTGACCTAACCCAAAAATTCCAATTGCATCTGAAAGTAGAAACTCGCCCGATTACAACGGTATGTGTATTTTTTCCCTAGGCCATTCTGGTTAAGCGTTTGGATCAGCAGAATTGCGAAAGATTGTATGCCTTCTCAACCATTTCTTGGCTTCAAACTCCCATATCTCGCGAACGGATTGACCTAACCCAAAAATTCCTGTTGCGTGTGAAAGTAAAAACTCCCCCGATTACAACGGTATGTGTATTTTTTCCCTAGCCCATTCTGGTTAAGCGTTTGGAGCAGCAGAATTGCGAAAAATTTGTTGCCTTCTCAACCATTTCTTAGCTTCAAAGTCCCATATCTCGCGAACGGATTGACCTAACCCAAAAATTGCTATTGCATTTGAAAGTAGAAACTCGCCCGATTGCAACCGTACGTGTATTTTTTCCCTAGCCCATTCTGGTTAAGCGTTTGGAGCAGCAGAATTGCGAAAAATTTGTTGCCTTCTCAACCATTTCTTAGCTTCGAAGTCCCATATCTCGCGAACGAATTGACCTAACCCAAAAATTCCTATTGCATCTGAAAGTAGAAACTCGCCCGGTTACAACGGTATGTGTATTTTTTCCCTAGGCCATTCTGGTTAAGCGTTTGGATAAGCAGAATTGCGAAAAATTTGTTGTCTTCTCAACCATTTCTTAGCTTCAAAGTCCCATATCTCGTGAACGGATTGACCTAACCCAAAAATTCCTAGTGCATCTGAAAGTAGAATCTCGCCTGATTAAAACGGTATGTGTATTTTTTCCCTAGGCCATTCTGGTTAAGCGTTTGGAGCAGCAGAAGTGCGAACAATTTGTTGTCCTCTTAACCATTTCTTAGCTTCAAACTCCCATATCTCGCGAACGGATTGACCTAACCCAAAAATTCCTGTTGCGTGTGAAAGTAAAAACTCGCCCGATTATAACGGTATGTGTATTTTTTCCCTAGCCCATTCTGGTTAAGCGTTTGGAGCAGCAGAATTGCGAAAAATTTGTTGCCTTGTCAACCATTTCTTAGCTTCAAAGTCCCATATCTCGCGAACGGATTGACATGACCCAAAAATTCCTAGTGCATCTGAAAGTAGAAACTCGCCCGATTACAACGGTATGTGTATTTTTTCCCTAGGCCATTCTGGTTAAGCGTTTGGAGCAGCAGAAGTGAGAAAAATTTGTTGTCTTCTCAACCATTTCTTAGCTTCAAAGTCCCATATCTCGCGAACGGATTGACCTAACCCAAAAATTCCTATTGTAGCTGAAAGTAGAAACTCGCCCGATTACAACGGTATGTGTATTTTTTCCCTAGGCCAATCTGGTTAAGCGATTGGAGCAGCAGAAGTGCGAAAAATTTGTTGTCTTGTCAACCATTTCTTAGCTTCAAAGTCCCATATCTCGCGAACGGATTGACCTAACCCAAAAATTCCTATTGTAGCTGAAAGTAGAAACTCGCCCGATTACAACGGTATGTGTATTTTTTCCCCAGGCCATTCTGGTTAAGCGATTGGAGCGGCAGAATTGTTAAAAATTTTTTGCCTACTCTACCATTTCTTGGCTTCAAACTCCCATATCTCCCGAACGGATTGACCTAACCCAAAAATTCGTGTTGCGTGTGAAAGTAAAAACTCGCCCGATTACAACGGTATGTGTATTTTTTCCCTAGGCCATTCTGGTTAAGCGTTTGGAGCAGCAGAAGTGCGAAAAATTTGTTGACCTCTCAACCATTTCTTAGATTCAAAGTCCCATATCTCGCGCACGGATTGACCTAACCCAAAAATTCCTATTGCATCTGAAAGTAGAAACTCGCCCGATTACCACGGTATATGTATTTTTTCCCTAGGCCATTCTGGTTAAGCGTTTGGAGCAGCAGAATTGCGAAAAATTTGTTGTCTTCTCAACCATTTCTTAGTTTCAAAGTCCCATATCTCGCGCACGGATTGACCTAACCCAAAAATTCCTATTGCATCTGAAAGTAGAAACTCGCCCGATTACAACGGTATGTGTACTTTTTCCCTAGGCCATTCTGGTTAAGCCTTTGGATCAGCAGAATTGCGAAAAATTGTATGCCTTTTCAACCATTTCTTGGCTTCAAACTCCCATATCTCTCGAACGGATTGACCTAACCCAAAAGTTCCTGTTGCGTGTGAAAGTAAAAACTCGCCCGATTACACCAGTATGTGTATTTTTTCCCTAGCCCATTCTGGTTAAGCGTTTGGAGCAGCAGAATTGCGAAAAATTTGTTGTCTTCTCAACCATTTCTTAGCTTCAAAGTCCCATATCTCGCGAACGGATTGACCTAACCCAAAAATTCCTGTTGCGTGTGAAAGTAAAAACTCGCCCGATTACAACGGTATGTGTATTTTTTCCCTAGCCCATTCTGGTTAAGCGTTTGGAGCAGCAGAATTGCGAAAAATTTGTTGTCTTCTCAACCATTTCTTAGCTTCAAAGTCCCATATCTCGCGAACGGATTGACCTAACCCAAAAATTCCTGTTGCGTGTGAAAGTAAAAACTCGCCCGATTACAACGGTATGTGTATTTTTTCCCTAGGCCATTCTGGTTAAGCGTTTGGAGCAGCAGAAGTGCGAAAAATTTGTTGTCTTCTCAACCATTTCTTAGCTTCAAAGTCCCATATCTCGCGCACGGATTGACCTAACCCAAAAATTCCTATTGCATCTGAAAGTAGAAACTCGCCCGATTACCACGGTATGTGTATTTTTTCCCTAGGCCATTCTGGTTAAGCGTTTGGAGCAGCAGAATTGCGAAAAATTTGTTGTCTTCTCAACCATTTCTTAGCTTCAAAGTCCCATATCTCGCGCACGGATTGACCTAACCCAAAAATTCCTATTGCATCTGAAAGTAGATACTCGCCCGATTACAACGGTATGTGTACTTTTTCCCTAGACCATTCTGGTTAAGCGTTTGGAGCAGCAGAATTGCGAAAAATTTGATGCCTTCGCAACCATTTCTTAGCTTCAAAGTCCCATATCTCGCGAACGGATTGACCTAACCCAAAAATTCCTATTGCATCTGAAAGTAAAAACTCGCCCGGTTACAACGGTAAGTGTATTTTTTCCCTAGGCCACTCTGGTTAAACGTTTGGATCAGTAGAATTGCGAAAAATGTTTTGCCTTCTCTACCATTTCTTGGCTTCAAACTCCCATATCTCGCGAATGGATTGACCTAACCCAAAAATTCCAATTGCATCTGAAAGTAGAAACTCGCCCGATTACAACGGTATGTGTATTTTTTCCCTAGGCCATTCTGGTTAAGCGTTTGGATCAGCAGAATTGCGAAAGATTGTATGCCTTCTCAACCATTTCTTGGCTTCAAACTCCCATATCTCGCGAACGGATTGACCTAACCCAAAAATTCCTGTTGCGTGTGAAAGTAAAAACTCCCCCGATTACAACGGTATGTGTATTTTTTCCCTAGCCCATTCTGGTTAAGCGTTTGGAGCAGCAGAATTGCGAAAAATTTGTTGCCTTCTCAACCATTTCTTAGCTTCAAAGTCCCATATCTCGCGAACGGATTGACCTAACCCAAAAATTGCTATTGCATTTGAAAGTAGAAACTCGCCCGATTGCAACCGTACGTGTATTTTTTCCCTAGCCCATTCTGGTTAAGCGTTTGGAGCAGCAGAATTGCGAAAAATTTGTTGCCTTCTCAACCATTTCTTAGCTTCGAAGTCCCATATCTCGCGAACGAATTGACCTAACCCAAAAATTCCTATTGCATCTGAAAGTAGAAACTCGCCCGGTTACAACGGTATGTGTATTTTTTCCCTAGGCCATTCTGGTTAAGCGTTTGGATAAGCAGAATTGCGAAAAATTTGTTGTCTTCTCAACCATTTCTTAGCTTCAAAGTCCCATATCTCGTGAACGGATTGACCTAACCCAAAAATTCCTAGTGCATCTGAAAGTAGAATCTCGCCTGATTAAAACGGTATGTGTATTTTTTCCCTAGGCCATTCTGGTTAAGCGTTTGGAGCAGCAGAAGTGCGAACAATTTGTTGTCTTCTTAACCATTTCTTAGCTTCAAACTCCCATATCTCGCGAACGGATTGACCTAACCCAAAAATTCCTGTTGCGTGTGAAAGTAAAAACTCGCCCGATTATAACGGTATGTGTATTTTTTCCCTAGCCCATTCTGGTTAAGCGTTTGGAGCAGCAGAATTGCGAAAAATTTGTTGCCTTGTCAACCATTTCTTAGCTTCAAAGTCCCATATCTCGCGAACGGATTGACATAACCCAAAAATTCCTAGTGCATCTGAAAGTAGAAACTCGCCCGATTACAACGGTATGTGTACTTTTTCCCTAGGCCATTCTGGTTAAGCGTTTGGAGCAGCAGAAGTGCGAACAATTTGTTGTCTTCTTAACCATTTCTTAGCTTCAAAGTCCCATATCTCGCGAACGGATTGACCTAACCCAAAAATTCCTATTGCATCTGAAAGTAGAAACTCGCCCGATTACAACGGTATGTGTATTTTTTCCCTAGGCCAATCTGGTTAAGCGATTGGAGCAGCAGAAGTGCGAAAAATTTGTTGTCTTGTCAACCATTTCTTAGCTTCAAAGTCCCATATCTCGCGAACGGATTGACCTAACCCAAAAATTCCTATTGTAGCTGAAAGTAGAAACTCGCCCGATTACAACGGTATGTGTATTTTTTCCCCAGGCCATTCTGGTTAAGCGATTGGAGCGGCAGAATTGTTAAAAATTTTTTGCCTACTCTACCATTTCTTGGCTTCAAACTCCCATATCTCCCGAACGGATTGACCTAACCCAAAAATTCGTGTTGCGTGTGAAAGTAAAAACTCGCCCGATTACAACGGTATGTGTATTTTTTCCCTAGGCCATTCTGGTTAAGCGTTTGGAGCAGCAGAAGTGCGAAAAATTTGTTGACCTCTCAACCATTTCTTAGATTCAAAGTCCCATATCTCGCGCACGGATTGACCTAACCCAAAAATTCCTATTGCATCTGAAAGTAGAAACTCGCCCGATTACCACGGTATATGTATTTTTTCCCTAGGCCATTCTGGTTAAGCGTTTGGAGCAGCAGAATTGCGAAAAATTTGTTGTCTTCTCAACCATTTCTTAGTTTCAAAGTCCCATATCTCGCGCACGGATTGACCTAACCCAAAAATTCCTATTGCATCTGAAAGTAGAAACTCGCCCGATTACAACGGTATGTGTACTTTTTCCCTAGGCCATTCTGGTTAAGCGTTTGGAGCAGCAGAAGTGCGAACAATTTGTTGTCTTCTTAACCATTTCTTAGCTTCAAACTCCCATATCTCGCGAACGGATTGACCTAACCCAAAAATTCCTGTTGCGTGTGAAAGTAAAAACTCGCCCGATTATAACGGTATGTGTATTTTTTCCCTAGCCCATTCTGGTTAAGCGTTTGGAGCAGCAGAATTGCGAAAAATTTGTTGCCTTGTCAACCATTTCTTAGCTTCAAAGTCCCATATCTCGCGAACGGATAGACATAACCCAAAAATTCCTAGTGCATCTGAAAGTAGAAACTCGCCCGATTACAACGGTATGTGTATTTTTTCCCTAGGCCATTCTGGTTAAGCGTTTGGAGCAGCAGAAGTGAGAAAAATTTGTTGTCTTCTCAACCATTTCTTAGCTTCAAAGTCCCATATCTCGCGAACGGATTGACCTAACCCAAAAATTCCTATTGTAGCTGAAAGTAGAAACTCGCCCGATTACAACGGTATGTGTATTTTTTCCCTAGGCCAGTCTGGTTAAGCGATTGGAGCAGCAGAAGTGCGAAAAATTTGTTGTCTTGTCAACCATTTCTTAGCTTCAAAGTCCCATATCTCGCGAACGGATTGACCTAACCCAAAAATTCCTATTGTAGCTGAAAGTAGAAACTCGCCCGATTACAACGGTCTGTGTATTTTTTCCCTAGGCCATTCTGGTTAAGCGATTGGAGCGGCAGAATTGTTAAAAATTTTTTGCCTACTCTACCATTTCTTGGCTTCAAACTCCCATATCTCCCGAACGGATTGACCTAACCCAAAAATTCGTGTTGCGTGTGAAAGTAAAAACTCGCCCGATTACAACGGTATGTGTATTTTTTCCCTAGGCCATTCTGGTTAAGCGTTTGGAGCAGCAGAAGTGCGAAAAATTTGTTGACCTCTCAACCATTTCTTAGATTCAAAGTCCCATATCTCGCGCACGGATTGACCTAACCCAAAAATTCCTATTGCATCTGAAAGTAGAAACTCGCCCGATTACCACGGTATATGTATTTTTTCCCTAGGCCAATCTGGTTAAGCGTTTGGAGCAGCAGAATTGCGAAAAATTTGTTGTCTTCTCAACCATTTCTTAGTTTCAAAGTCCCATATCTCGCGCACGGATTGACCTAACCCAAAAATTCCTATTGCATCTGAAAGTAGAAACTCGCCCGATTACAACGGTATGTGTACTTTTTCCCTAGGCCATTCTGGTTAAGCGTTTGGAGCAGCAGAAGTGCGAACAATTTGTTGTCTTCTTAACCATTTCTTAGCTTGAAACTCCCATATCTCGCGAACGGATTGACCTAACCCAAAAATTCCTGTTGCGTGTGAAAGTAAAAACTCGCCCGATTATAACGGTATGTGTATTTTTTCCCTAGCCCATTCTGGTTAAGCGTTTGGAGCAGCAGAATTGCGAAAAATTTGTTGCCTTGTCAACCATTTCTTAGCTTCAAAGTCCCATATCTCGCGAACGGATTGACATAACCCAAAAATTCCTAGTGCATCTGAAAGTAGAAACTCGCCCGATTACAACGGTATGTGTATTTTTTCCCTAGGCCATTCTGGTTAAGCGTTTGGAGCAGCAGAAGTGAGAAAAATTTGTTGTCTTCTCAACCATTTCTTAGCTTCAAAGTCCCATATCTCGCGAACGGATTGACCTAACCCAAAAATTCCTATTGTAGCTGAAAGTAGAAACTCGCCCGATTACAACGGTATGTGTATTTTTTCCCTAGGCCATTCTGGTTAAGCGATTGGAGCGGCAGAATTGATAAAAATTTTTTGCCTACTCTACCATTTCTTGGCTTCAAACTCCCATATCTCGCGAACGGATTGACCTAACCCAAAAATTCCTGTTGCGTGTGAAAGTAAAAACTCGCCCGATTATAACGGTATGTGTACTTTTTCCCTAGGCCATTCTGGTTAAGCGTTTGGAGCAGCAGAAGTGCGAAAAATTTGTTGCCTTGTCAACCATTTCTTAGTTTCAAACTCCCATATCTCGCGAACGGATTGACCTAACCCAAAAATTCCTGTTGCGTGTGAAAGTAAAAACTCGCCCGATTATAACGGTATGTGTATTTTTTCCCTAGGCCATTCTGGTTAAGCGTTTGGAGCAGCAGAAGTGAGAAAAATTTGTTGTCTTCTCAACCATTTCTTAGCTTCAAAGTCCCATATCTCGCGAACGGATTGACCTAACCCAAAAATTCCTATTGTAGCTGAAAGTAGAAACTCGCCCGATTATAACGGTATGTGTATTTTTTCCCTAGGCCAATCTGGTTAAGCGATTGGAGCAGCAGAAGTGCGAAAAATTTGTTGTCTTGTCAACCATTTCTTAGCTTCAAAGTCCCATATCTCGCGAACGGATTGACCTAACCCAAAAATTCCTATTGTAGCTGAAAGTAGAAACTCGCCCGATTACAACGGTATGTGAATTTTTTCCCTAGGCCATTCTGGTTAAGCGTTTGGATCAGCAGAATTGCGAAAAATGTTTTGCCTTCTCTACCATTTCTTGGCTTCAAACTCCCATATCTCGCGAACGGATTGACCTAGCCGAAAAATTCCAATTGCATCTGAAAGTAGAAACTCGCCCGATTACAACGGTATGTGTATTTTTTCCCTAGGCCATTCTGGTTAAGCGTTTGGATCAGCAGAATTGCGAAAAATTGTATGCCTTCTCAACCATTTCTTGGCTTCAAACTCCCATATCTCGCGAACGGATTGACCTAACCCAAAAATTCCTGTTGCTTGTGAAAGTAAAAACTCGCCCGATTACAACGGTATGTGTATTTTTTCCCTAGCCCATTCTGGTTAAGAGTTTGGAGCAGCAGAATTGCGAAAAATTTGTTGTCTTCTCAACCATTTCTTAGCTTCAAAGTCCCATATCTCGCGAACGGATTGACCTAACCCAAAAATTCCTAGTGCATCTGAAAGTAGAAACTCGCCCGATTACAACGGTACGTGTATTTTTCCCTAGGTCATTCTGGTTAAGCGATGGGAGCAGCAGAATTGTTAAAAATTTTTTGCATACTCTACCATTTCTTGGCTTCAAACTCCCATATCTCCCGAACGGATTGACCTAACCCAAAAATTCCTATAGCATCTGAAAGTAGAAACTCGCCCGATTACAAAGGTATGTGTATTTTTTCCCTAGGCCATTCTGGTTAAGCGTTTGGAGCAGCAGAATTGCGAACAATTTTTTGCCTTCTCAACCATTTCTTGGCTTCAAACTCCCATATCTCGCGAACGGATTGACCTAACCCAAAAATTTCTATTGTAGCAGAAAGTAGAAACTCGTCCGATTACAACGGTATGTGTATTTTTTCCCGAGGCCATTCTGGTTAAGCGTTTGGAGCAGCAGAACTGCGAAAAATTTGTTGTCTTCTCAACCATTTCTTGGCTTCGAACTCCCATATCTCCCGAACGGATTGACCTAACCCAAAAATTCCTATTGCATCTGAAAGTGGAAACTCGCCCGATTACAAAGGTATGTGTATTTTTTCCCTAGGCCATTCTGGTTAAGCGTTTGGATCAGCAGAATTGCGAAAAATGTTTTGCCTTCTCTACCATTTCTTGGTTTCAAACTCCCATATCTCGCGAACGGATTGACCTAACCCAAAAATTCCAATTGCATCTGAAAGTAGAAACTCGCCTGATTACAACGGTATGTGTATTTTTTCCCTAGGCCATTCTGTTTAAGCGTTTGGATCAGCAGAATTGCGAAAAATTGTATGCCTTCTCAACCATTTCTTGGCTTGAAACTCCCATATCTCGCGAACGTATTGACCTAACCCAAAAATTCCTGTTGCTTGTGAAAGTAAAAACTCGCCCGATTACAACGGTATGTGTATTTTTTCCCTAGCCCATTCTGGTTAAGCGTTTGGAGCAGCAGAATTGCGAAAAATTTTTTGCCTTCTGAACCATTTCTTGGCTTCAAACTCCCATATCTCGCGAACGGATAGACCTAACCCACAAATTCCTATTGCATCTGAAAGTAGAAACTCGCCCGATTATAACGGTATGTGTATTTTTTCCCTAGGCCATTCTGGTTAAGCGTTTGAAGCAGCAGAATTGCGAAAAATTTTTTGCCTTCTCAATCATTTCTTGTCTTCAAACTCCCATATCTCGCGAACGGATTGACCTAACCCAAAAATTCCTATTGCATCTGAAAGTAGAAACTCGCCCGATTACAACGGTATGTGTATTTTTTCCCTAGGCCATTCTGGTTAAGCGTTTGGAGCAGCAGAATTGTGAAAAATTTGTTGTCTTCTCAACCATTTCTTGTCTTCAATCTCCCATATCTCCCGAACGGATTGACCTAACCCAAAAATGCCTATTGCATTTGAAAGTAGAAACTCGCCCGATTGCAACGGTACGTGTATTTTTCCCTAGGTCATTCTGGTTAAGCGATTGGAGCAGCAGAATTGTTAAAAATTTTTTGCCTACTCTACCATTTCTTGGCTTCAAACTCCCATATCTCCCGAACGGATTGACCTAACCCAAAAATTCCTATAGCATCTGAAAGTAGCAACTCGCCCGATTAGAACGGTATGTGTATTTTTTCTCTAGGCCAATCTGGTTAAGCGATTGGAGCAGCAGAAGTGCGAAAAATTTGTTGTCTTCTCAACCATTTCTTAGCTTCAAAGTCCCATATCTCGCGAACGGATTGACCTAACCCAAAAATTCCTAGTGCATCTGAAAGTAGAAACTCGCCCGATTACAACGGTATGTGTATTTTTTCCCTAGGCCATTCTGGTTAAGCGTTTGGAGCAGCACAATTGTGAAAAATTTGTTGTCTTCTCAACCATTTCTTGTCTTCAATCTCCCATATCTCCCGAACGGATTGACCTAACCCAAAAATTCCTATTGCATTTGAAAGTAGAAACTCGCCCGATTGCAACGGTACGTGTATTTTTCCCTAGGTCATTCTGGTTAAGCGATGGGAGCAGCAGAATTGTTAAAAATTTTTTGCATACTCTACCATTTCTTGGCTTCAAACTCCCATATCTCCCGAACGGATTGACCTAACCCAAAAATTCCTATAGCATCTGAAAGTAGAAACTCGCCCGATTACAAAGGTATGTGTATTTTTTCCCTAGGCCATTCTGGTTAAGCGTTTGGAGCAGCAGAATTGCGAACAATTTTTTGCCTTCTCAACCATTTCTTGGCTTCAAACTCCCATATCTCGCGAACGGATTGACCTAACCCAAAAATTTCTATTGTAGCAGAAAGTAGAAACTCGTCCGATTACAACGGTATGTGTATTTTTTCCCGAGGCCATTCTGGTTAAGCGTTTGAAGCAGCAGAATTGCGAAAAATTTTTTGCCTTCTGAACCATTTCTTGGCTTCAAACTCCCATATCTCGCGAACGGATAGACCTAACCCACAAATTCCTATTGCATCTGAAAGTAGAAACTCGCCCGATTATAACGGTATGTGTATTTTTTCCCTAGGCCATTCTGGTTAAGCGTTTGGAGCAGCAGAATTGCGAAAAATTTGTTGTCTTCTCAACCATTTCTTGGCTTCGAACTCCCATATCTCCCGAACGGATTGACCTAACCCAAAAATTCCTATTGCATCTGAAAGTGGAAACTCGCCCGATTACAAAGGTATGTGTATTTTTTCCCTAGGCCATTCTGGTTAAGCGTTTGGATCAGCAGAATTGCGAAAAATGTTTTGCCTTCTCTACCATTTCTTGGTTTCAAACTCCCATATCTCGCGAACGGATTGACCTAACCCAAAAATTCCAATTGCATCTGAAAGTAGAAACTCGCCTGATTACAACGGTATGTGTATTTTTTCCCTAGGCCATTCTGTTTAAGCGTTTGGATCAGCAGAATTGCGAAAAATTGTATGCCTTCTCAACCATTTCTTGGCTTGAAACTCCCATATCTCGCGAACGTATTGACCTAACCCAAAAATTCCTGTTGCTTGTGAAAGTAAAAACTCGCCCGATTACAACGGTATGTGTATTTTTTCCCTAGCCCATTCTGGTTAAGCGTTTGGAGCAGCAGAATTGCGAAAAATTTTTTGCCTTCTGAACCATTTCTTGGCTTCAAACTCCCATATCTCGCGAACGGATAGACCTAACCCACAAATTCCTATTGCATCTGAAAGTAGAAACTCGCCCGATTATAACGGTATGTGTATTTTTTCCCTAGGCCATTCTGGTTAAGCGTTTGAAGCAGCAGAATTGCGAAAAATTTTTTGCCTTCTCAATCATTTCTTGTCTTCAAACTCCCATATCTCGCGAACGGATTGACCTAACCCAAAAATTCCTATTGCATCTGAAAGTAGAAACTCGCCCGATTACAACGGTATGTGTATTTTTTCCCTAGGCCATTCTGGTTAAGCGTTTGGAGCAGCAGAATTGTGAAAAATTTGTTGTCTTCTCAACCATTTCTTGTCTTCAATCTCCCATATCTCCCGAACGGATTGACCTAACCCAAAAATGCCTATTGCATTTGAAAGTAGAAACTCGCCCGATTGCAACGGTACGTGTATTTTTCCCTAGGTCATTCTGGTTAAGCGATTGGAGCAGCAGAATTGTTAAAAATTTTTTGCCTACTCTACCATTTCTTGGCTTCAAACTCCCATATCTCCCGAACGGATTGACCTAACCCAAAAATTCCTATAGCATCTGAAAGTAGCAACTCGCCCGATTAGAACGGTATGTGTATTTTTTCTCTAGGCCAATCTGGTTAAGCGATTGGAGCAGCAGAAGTGCGAAAAATTTGTTGTCTTCTCAACCATTTCTTAGCTTCAAAGTCCCATATCTCGCGAACGGATTGACCTAACCCAAAAATTCCTAGTGCATCTGAAAGTAGAAACTCGCCCGATTACAACGGTATGTGTATTTTTTCCCTAGGCCATTCTGGTTAAGCGTTTGGAGCAGCACAATTGTGAAAAATTTGTTGTCTTCTCAACCATTTCTTGTCTTCAATCTCCCATATCTCCCGAACGGATTGACCTAACCCAAAAATTCCTATTGCATTTGAAAGTAGAAACTCGCCCGATTGCAACGGTACGTGTATTTTTCCCTAGGTCATTCTGGTTAAGCGATGGGAGCAGCAGAATTGTTAAAAATTTTTTGCATACTCTACCATTTCTTGGCTTCAAACTCCCATATCTCCCGAACGGATTGACCTAACCCAAAAATTCCTATAGCATCTGAAAGTAGAAACTCGCCCGATTACAAAGGTATGTGTATTTTTTCCCTAGGCCATTCTGGTTAAGCGTTTGGAGCAGCAGAATTGCGAACAATTTTTTGCCTTCTCAACCATTTCTTGGCTTCAAACTCCCATATCTCGCGAACGGATTGACCTAACCCAAAAATTTCTATTGTAGCAGAAAGTAGAAACTCGTCCGATTACAACGGTATGTGTATTTTTTCCCGAGGCCATTCTGGTTAAGCGTTTGAAGCAGCAGAATTGCGAAAAATTTTTTGCCTTCTGAACCATTTCTTGGCTTCAAACTCCCATATCTCGCGAACGGATAGACCTAACCCACAAATTCCTATTGCATCTGAAAGTAGAAACTCGCCCGATTATAACGGTATGTGTATTTTTTCCCTAGGCCATTCTGGTTAAGCGTTTGGAGCAGCAGAATTGCGAAAAATTTGTTGTCTTCTCAACCATTTCTTAGCTTCAAAGTCCCATATCTCCCGAACGGATTGACCTAACCCAAAAATTCCTATTGCATCTGAAAGTGGAAACTCGCCCGATTACAAAGGTATGTGTATTTTTTCCCTAGGCCATTCTGGTTAAGCGTTTGGATCAGCAGAATTGCGAAAAATGTTTTGCCTTCTCTACCATTTCTTGGTTTCAAACTCCCATATCTCGCGAACGGATTGACCTAACCCAAAAATTCCAATTGCATCTGAAAGTAGAAACTCGCCTGATTACAACGGTATGTGTATTTTTTCCCTAGGCCATTCTGTTTAAGCGTTTGGATCAGCAGAATTGCGAAAAATTGTATGCCTTCTCAACCATTTCTTGGCTTGAAACTCCCATATCTCGCGAACGTATTGACCTAACCCAAAAATTCCTGTTGCTTGTGAAAGTAAAAACTCGCCCGATTACAACGGTATGTGTATTTTTTCCCTAGCCCATTCTGGTTAAGCGTTTGGAGCAGCAGAATTGCGAAAAATTTTTTGCCTTCTGAACCATTTCTTGGCTTCAAACTCCCATATCTCGCGAACGGATAGACCTAACCCACAAATTCCTATTGCATCTGAAAGTAGAAACTCGCCCGATTATAACGGTATGTGTATTTCTTCCCTAGGCCATTCTGGTTAAGCGTTTGAAGCAGCAGAATTGCGAAAAATTTTTTGCCTTCTCAACCATTTCTTGTCTTCAAACTCCCATATCTCGCGAACGGATTGACCTAACCCAAAAATTCCTATTGCATCTGAAAGTAGAAACTCGCCCGATTACAACGGTATGTGTATTTTTTCCCTAGGCCATTCTGGTTAAGCGTTTGGAGCAGCAGAATTGTGAAAAATTTGTTGTCTTCTCAACCATTTCTTGTCTTCAATCTCCCATATCTCCCGAACGGATTGACCTAACCCAAAAATGCCTATTGCATTTGAAAGTAGAAACTCGCCCGATTGCAACGGTACGTGTATTTTTCCCCAGGTCATTCTGGTTAAGCGATTGGAGCAGCAGAATTGTTAAAAATTTTTTGCCTACTCTACCATTTCTTGGCTTCAAACTCCCATATCTCCCGAACGGATTGACCTAACCCAAAAATTCCTATAGCATCTGAAAGTAGCAACTCGCCCGATTACAACGGTATGTGTATTTTTTCCCTAGGCCAATCTGGTTAAGCGATTGGAGCAGCAGAAGTGCGAAAAATTTGTTGTCTTGTCAACCATTTCTTGGCTTCAAACTCCCATATCTCGCGAACGGATAGACCTAACCCACAAATTCCTATTGCATCTGAAAGTAGAAACTCGCCCGATTATAACGGTATGTGTATTTTTTCCCTAGGCCAATCTGGTTAAGCGTTTGGAGCAGCAGAAGTGCGAACAATTTGTTGTCTTCTTAACCATTTCTTAGCTTCAAACTCCCATATCTCGCGAACGGATTGACCTAACCCAAAAATTCCTGTTGCGTGTGAAAGTAAAAACTCGCCCGATTATAACGGTATGTGTACTTTTTCCCTAGGCCATTCTGGTTAAGCGTTTGGACAGCAGAAGTGCGAAAAATTTGTTGCCTTGTCAACCATTTCTTAGTTTCAAACTCCCATATCTCGCGAACGGATTGACCTAACCCAAAAATTCCTGTTGCGTGTGAAAGTAAAAACTCGCCCGATTATAACGGTATGTGTATTTTTTCCCTAGGCCATTCTGGTTAAGCGTTTGGAGCAGCAGAAGTGAGAAAAATTTGTTGTCTTCTCAACCATTTCTTAGCTTCAAAGTCCCATATCTCGCGAACGGATTGACCTAACCCAAAAATTCCTATTGTAGCTGAAAGTAGAAACTCGCCCGATTACAACGGTATGTGTATTTTTTCCCTAGGCCAATCTGGTTAAGCGATTGGAGCAGCAGAAGTGCGAAAAATTTGTTGTCTTGTCAACCATTTCTTAGCTTCAAAGTCCCATATCTCGCGAACGGATTGACCTAACCCAAAAATTCCTATTGTAGCTGAAAGTAGAAACTCGCCCGATTACAACGGTATGTGTATTTTTTCCCTAGGCCATTCTGGTTAAGCGATTGGAGCGGCAGAATTGTTAAAAATTTTTTGCCTACTCTACCATTTCTTGGCTTCAAACTCCCATATCTCCCGAACGGATTGACCTAACCCAAAAATTCCTATAGCATCTGAAAGTAGAAACTCGCCCGATTACAACGGTATGTGTATTTTTTCCCTAGGCCATTCTGGTTAAGCGATTGGAGCAGCAGAAGTGCGAAAAATTTGTTGTCTCGTCAACCATTTCTTAGCTTCAAAGTCCCATATCTCGCGAACGGATTGACCTAACCCAAAAATTCCTATTGTAGCTGAAAGTAGAAACTCGCCCGGTTACAACGGTATGTGAATTTTTTCCCTAGGCCATTCTGGTTAAGCGTTTGGATCAGCAGAATTGCGAAAAATGTTTTGCCTTCTCTACCATTTCTTGGCTTCAAACTCCCATATCTCGCGAACGGATTGACCTAGCCGAAAAATTCCAATTGCATCTGAAAGTAGAAACTCGCCCGATTACAACGGTATGTGTATTTTTTCCCTAGGCCATTCTGGTTAAGCGTTTGGATCAGCAGAATTGCGAAAAATTGTATGCCTTCTCAACCATTTCTTGGCTTCAAACTCCCATATCTCGCGAACGGATTGACCTAACCCAAAAATTCCTGTTGCTTGTGAAAGTAAAAACTCGCCCGATTACAACGGTATGTGTATTTTTTCCCTAGCCCATTCTGGTTAAGAGTTTGGAGCAGCAGAATTGCGAAAAATTTGTTGTCTTCTCAACCATTTCTTAGCTTCAAAGTCCCATATCTCGCGAACGGATTGACCTAACCCAAAAATTCCTAGTGCATCTGAAAGTAGAAACTCGCCCGATTACAACGGTATTTGTATTTTTTCCCTAGGCCATTCTGGTTAAGCGTTTGGAGCAGCACAATTGTGAAGAATTTGTTGTCTTCTCAACCATTTCTTGTCTTCAATCTCCCATATCTCCCGAACGGATTGACCTAACCCAAAAATTCCTATTGCATTTGAAAGTAGAAACTCGCCCGATTGCAACGGTACGTGTATTTTTCCCTAGGTCATTCTGGTTAAGCGATGGGAGCAGCAGAATTGTTAAAAATTTTTTGCATACTCTACCATTTCTTGGCTTCAAACTCCCGTATCTCCCGAACGGATTGACCTAACCCAAAAATTCCTATAGCATCTGAAAGTAGAAACTCGCCCGATTACAAAGGTATGTGTATTTTTTCCCTAGGCCATTCTGGTTAAGCGTTTGGAGCAGCAGAATTGCGAACAATTTTTTGCCTTCTCAACCATTTCTTGGCTTCAAACTCCCATATCTCGCGAACGGATTGACCTAACCCAAAAATTTCTATTGTAGCAGAAAGTAGAAACTCGTCCGATTACAACGGTATGTGTATTTTTTCCCGAGGCCATTCTGGTTAAGCGTTTGAAGCAGCAGAATTGCGAAAAATTTTTTGCCTTCTGAACCATTTCTTGGCTTCAAACTCCCATATCTCGCGAACGGATAGACCTAACCCACAAATTCCTATTGCATCTGATAGTAGAAACTCGCCCGATTATAACGGTATGTGTATTTTTTCCCTAGGCCATTCTGGTTAAGCGTTTGGAGCAGCAGAACTGCGAAAAATTTGTTGTCTTCTCAACCATTTCTTGGCTTCGAACTCCCATATCTCCCGAACGGATTGACCTAACCCAAAAATTCCTATTGCATCTGAAAGTGGAAACTCGCCCGATTACAAAGGTATGTGTATTTTTTCCCTAGGCCATTCTGGTTAAGCGTTTGGATCAGCAGAATTGCGAAAAATGTTTTGCCTTCTCTACCATTTCTTGGTTTCAAACTCCCATATCTCGCGAACGGATTGACCTAACCCAAAAATTCCAATTGCATCTGAAAGTAGAAACTCGCCTGATTACAACGGTATGTGTATTTTTTCCCTAGGCCATTCTGTTTAAGCGTTTGGATCAGCAGAATTGCGAAAAATTGTATGCCTTCTCAACCATTTCTTGGCTTGAAACTCCCATATCTCGCGAACGTATTGACCTAACCCAAAAATTCCTGTTGCTTGTGAAAGTAAAAACTCGCCCGATTACAACGGTATGTGTATTTTTTCCCTAGCCCATTCTGGTTAAGCGTTTGGAGCAGCAGAATTGCGAAAAATTTTTTGCCTTCTGAACCATTTCTTGGCTTCAAACTCCCATATCTCGCGAACGGATAGACCTAACCCACAAATTCCTATTGCATCTGAAAGTAGAAACTCGCCCGATTATAACGGTATGTGTATTTTTTCCCTAGGCCATTCTGGTTAAGCGTTTGAAGCAGCAGAATTGCGAAAAATTTTTTGCCTTCTCAACCATTTCTTGTCTTCAAACTCCCATATCTCGCGAACGGATTGACCTAACCCAAAAATTCCTATTGCATCTGAAAGTAGAAACTCGCCCGATTACAACGGTATGTGTATTTTTTCCCTAGGCCATTCTGGTTAAGCGTTTGGAGCAGCAGAATTGTGAAAAATTTGTTGTCTTCTCAACCATTACTTGTCTTCAATCTCCCATATCTCCCGAACGGATTGACCTAACCCAAAAATGCCTATTGCATTTGAAAGTAGAAACTCGCCCGATTGCAACGGTACGTGTATTTTTCCCTAGGTCATTCTGGTTAAGCGATTGGAGCAGCAGAATTGTTAAAAATTTTTTGCCTACTCTACCATTTCTTGGCTTCAAACTCCCATATCTCCCGAACGGATTGACCTAACCCAAAAATTCCTATAGCATCTGAAAGTAGCAACTCGCCCGATTACAACGGTATGTGTATTTTTTCCCTAGGCCATTCTGGTTAAGCGTTTGGAGCAGCACAATTGTGAAAAATTTGTTGTCTTCTCAACCATTTCTTGTCTTCAATCTCCCATATCTCGCGAACGGATTGACCTAACCCAAAAATTCCTATTGCATTTGAAAGTAGAAACTCGCCCGTTTGCAACGGTACGTGTATTTTTCCCTAGGTAATTCTGGTTAAGCGATTGGAGCAGCAGAATTGTAAAAAATTTTTTGCCTACTCTACTATTTCTTGGCTTCAAACTCCCATATCTCCCGAACGGATTGACCTAACCCAAAAATTCCTATAGCATCTGAAAGTAGAGACTCGCCCCATTACAACGGTATGTGTATTTTTTCCCTAGGCCAATCTGGTTAAGCGATTGGAGCAGCAGAAGTGCGAAAAATTTGTTGTCTTGTCAACCATTTCTCAGCTTCAAAGTCCCATATCTCCCGAACGAATTGACCTAACCCAAAAATTGCTATTGCATTTGAAAGTAGAAACTCGCCCGATTGCAACCGTACATGTATTTTTCCCTAGGTCATTCTGGTTAAGCGATTGGAGCAGCAGAATTGTTAAAAATTTTTTGCCTACTCTACCATTTCTTGGCTTCAAACTCCCATATCTCGCGAACGGATAGACCTAACCCACAAATTCCTATTGCATCTGAAAGTAGAAACTCGCCCGATTATAACGGTATGTGTATTTTTTCCCTAGGCCATTCTGGTTAAGCGTTTGAAGCAGCAGAATTGCGAAAAATTTTTTGCCTTCTCAACCATTTCTTGTCTTCAAACTCCCATATCTCGCGAACGGATTGACCTAACCCAAAAATTCCTATTGCGTCTGAAAGTAGAAACTCGCCCGATTACAACGGTATGTGTATTTTTTCCCTAGGCCATTCTGGTTAAGCGTTTGGAGCAGCAGAATTGTGAAAAATTTGTTGTCTTCTCAACCATTTCTTGTCTTCAATCTCCCATATCTCCCGAACGGATTGACCTAACCCAAAAATTCCTATTGCATTTGAAAGTAGAAACTCGCCCGATTGCAACGGTACGTGTATTTTTCCCTAGGTCATTCTGGTTAAGCGATTGGAGCAGCAGAATTGTTAAAAATTTTTTGCCTACTCTACCATTTCTTGGCTTCAAACTCCCATATCTCCCGAACGGATTGACCTAACCAAAAAATTCCTATAGCATCTGAAAGTAGAAACTCGCCCGATTACAACGGTATGTGCATTTTTTCCCTAGGCCAATCTGGTTAAGCGATTGGAGCAGCAGAAGTGCGAAAAATTTGTTGTCTTGTCAACCATTTCTTAGCTTCAAAGTCCCATATCTCGCGAACGGATTGACCTAACCCAAAAACTCCTATTGCATCTGAAAGTAGAAACTCGCCCGATTACAACGGTATGTGTATTTTTTCCCTAGCCCATTCTGGTTAAGCGTTTGGAGCAGCAGAATTGCGAAAAATTTGTTGCCTTCTCAACCATTTCTTAGCTTCAAAGTCCCATATCTCGCGAACGGATTGACCTAACCCAAAAATTCCTATTGCATCTGAAAGTAAAAACTCGCCCGGTTACAACGGTAAGTGTATTTTTTCCCTAGGCCACTCTGGTTAAACGTTTGGATCAGTAGAATTGCGAAAAATGTTTTGCCTTCTCTACCATTTCTTGGTTTCAAACTCCCATATCTCGCGAACGGATTGACCTAACCCAAAAATTCCTGTTGCGTGTGAAAGTAAAAACTCCCCCGATTACAACGGTATGTGTATTTTTTCCCTAGGCCAATCTGGTTAAGCGATTGGAGCAGCAGAAGTGCGAAAAATTTGTTTTCTTGTCAACCATTTCTTAGCTTCAAAGTCCCATGTCTCGCGAACGCATTGACCTAACCCAAAAATTCCTATTGCATCTGAAAGTAGAAACTCGCCCGTTTGCAACGGTATGTGTATTTTTTCCCTAGGCCATTCTGGTTAAGCGTTTGGATCAGCAGAATTGTGAAAAATTGTATGCCTTCTCAACCATTTCTTGGCTTCAAACTCCCATATCTCGCGAACGGTTTGACCTAACCCAAAAGTGCCTGTTGCGTGTGAAAGTAAAAACTCGCCCGATTACAACGGTATGTGTATTTTTTCCCTAGCCCATTCTGGTTAAGCGTTTGGAGCAGCAGAATTGCGAAAAATTTGTTGTCTTCTCAACCATTTCTTGGCTTCAATCTCCCATATCTCCCGAACGAATTGACCTAACCCAAAAATTGCTATTGCATTTGAAAGTAGAAACTCGCCCGATTGCAACCGTACATGTATTTTTCCCTAGGTCATTCTGGTTAAGCGATTGGAGCAGCAGAATTGTTAAAAATTTTTTGCCTACTCTACCATTTCTTGGCTTCAAACTCCCATATCTCCCGAACGGATTGACCTAACCCAAAAATTCCTATGGCATATGAAAGTAAAAACTCGCCCGATTACAACGGTATGTGTATTTTTTCCCTAGCCCATTCTGGTTAAGCGTTTGGAGCAGCAGAATTGCGAAAAATTTGTTGCCTTCTTAACCATTTCTTAGCTTCGAAGTCCCATATCTCGCGAACGGATTGACCTAACCCAAAAATTCCTATTGCATCTGAAAGTAGAAACTCGCCCGATTACAACGGTATGTGTATTTTTTCCCTAGGCCATTCTGGTTAAGCCTTTGGATAAGCAGCATTGCGATAAATTGTATGCCTTTTCAACCATTTCTTGGCTTCAAACTCCCATATCTCTCGAACGGATTGACCTAACCCAAAAGTTCCTGTTGCGTGTGAAAGTAAAAACTCGCCCGATTACACCAGTATGTGTATTTTTTCCCTAGCCCATTCTGGTTTAGCGTTTGGAGCACCAGAAGTGCGAAAAATTTGTTGTCTTCTCAACCATTTCTTGGCTTCAATCTCCCATATCTCCCGAACGAATTGACCTAACCCAAAAATTCCTGTTGCTTGTGAAAGTAAAAACTCGCCCGATTACAACGGTATGTGTATTTTTTCCCTAGCCCAATCTGGTTAAGAGTTTGGAGCAGCAGAATTGCGAAAAATTTGTTGTCTTCTCAACCATTTCTTAGCTTCAAACTCCCATATCTCTCGAACGGATTGACCTAACCCAAAAGTTCCTGTTGCGTGTGAAAGTAAAAACTCGCCCGATTACACCAGTATGTGTATTTTTTCCCTAGGCCATTCTGGTTAAGCGTTTGGAGCAGCAGAAGTGCGAAAAATTTGTTTTCTTCTCAACCATTTCTTAGCTTCAAAGTCCCATATCTCGCGCACGGATTGACCTAACCCAAAAATTCCTATTGCATCTGAAAGTAGAAACTCGCCCGATTACAACGGTATGTGTACTTTTTCCCTAGGCCATTCTGGTTAAGCGTTTGGAGCAGCAGAAGTGCGAACAATTTGTTGTCTTCTTAACCATTTCTTAGCTTCAAACTCCCATATCTCGCGAACGGATTGACCTAACCCAAAAATTCCTGTTGCGTGTGAAAGTTAAAACTCGCGCGATTACAACGGTATGTGTATTTTTTCCCTAGCCCATTCTGGTTAAGCGTTTGGACCAGCAGAATTGCGAAAAATTTGTTGCCTTCTCAACCATTTCTTAGCTTCGAAGTCCCATATCTCGCGAACGGATTGACCTAACCCAAAAATTCCTATTGCATCTGAAAGTAGAAACCCGCCCGATTACAACGGTATGTGTATTTTTTCCTTAGGCCATTCAGGTTAAGCCTTTGGATCAGCAGAATTGCGAAAAATTGTATGCCTTTTCAACCATTTCTTGGCTTCAAACTCCCATATCTCTCGAACGGATCGACCTAACCCAAAAGTTCCTGTTGCGTGTGAAAGTAAAAACTCGCCCGATTACACCAGTATGTGTATTTTTTCCCTAGCCCATTCTGGTTAAGCGTTTGGAGCAGCTGAATTGCGAAAAATTTGTTGTCTTCTCAACCATTTCTTAGCTTCAAAGTCCCATATCTCGCGAACGGATTGACCTAACCCAAAAATTCCTATTGCATCTGAAAGTAGAAACTCGTCCGGTTACTACGGTATGTTTATTTTTTCCCTAGGCCAATCTGGTCAAGCGATTGGAGCAGCAGAAGTGCGAAAAATTTGTTGTCTCGTCAACCATTTCTTAGCTTCAAATTCCCATATCTCGCGAACGGATTGACCTAACCCAAAAATTCCTATTGCATCTGAAAGTAGAATCTCGCCCGGTTACAACGGTATGTGTATTTTTTCCCTAGGCCATTCGGGTTAAGCGTTTGGATCAGCAGAATTGCGAAAAATGTTTTGCCTTCTCTACCATTTCTTGGATTCAAACTCCCATATCTCGCGAACGGATTGACCTAGCCCAAAAATTCCAATTGCATCTGAAAGTAGAAACTCGCCCGATTACAACGGTATGTGTATTTTTTCCCTAGGCCATTCTGGTTAAGCGTTTGGATCAGCAGAATTGCGAAAAATTGTATGCCTTCTCAACCATTTCTTGGCCTCAAACTCCCATATCTCGCGAACGGATTGACCTAACCCAAAAATTCCTGTTGCGTGTGGAAGTAAAAACTCGCCCGATTACAACGGTATTTGTATTTTTTCCCTAGGCCATTCTGGTTAAGCGTTTGAATCAGCAGAATTGCGAAAAATTTGTTGTCTTCTCAACCATTTCTTAGTTTCAAAGTCCCATATCTCGCGCACGGATTGACCTAACCCAAAAATTCCTATTGCATCTGAAAGTAGGAACTCGCCCGATTACAACGCTATGTGTATTTTTTCCCTAGGCCATTCTGGTTAAGCGTTTGGATCAGCAGAATTGCGAAAAATGTTTTGCCTTCCCTACCATTTCTTGGTTTCAAACTCCCATATCTCGCGAACGGATTGACCTAACCCAAAAATTCCTATTGCATCTGAAAGTAGAATCTCGCCTGATTACAACGGTATGTGTATTTTTTCCCTAGGCCATTCTGTTTAAGCGTTTGGATCAGCAGAATTGCGAAAAATTGTATGCCTTCTCAACCATTTCTTGGCTTCAAACTCCCATATCTCGCGAACGTATTGACCTAACCCAAAAATTCCTGTTGCTTGTGAAAGTAAAAACTCGCCCGATTACAACGGTATGTGTATTTTTTCCCTAGCCCATTCTGGTTAAGAGTTTGGAGCAGCAGAATTGCGAAAAATTTGTTGTCTTCTCAACCATTTCTTAGCTTCAAAGTCCCATATCTCGCGAACGGATTGACCTAACCCAAAAATTCCTAGTGCATCTGAAAGTAGAAACTCGCCCGATTACAACGGTATGTGTATTTTTTCCCTAGGCCATTCTGGTTAAGCGTTTGGAGCAGCACAATTGTGAAAAATTTGTTGTCTTCTCAACCATTTCTTGTCTTCAATCTCCCATATCTCCCGAACGGATTGACCTAACCCAAAAATTCCTATTGCATTTGAAAGTAGAAACTCGCCCGATTGCAACGGTACGTGTATTTTTCCCTAGGTCATTCTGGTTAAGTGATGGGAGCAGCAGAATTGTTAAAAATTTTTTGCATACTCTACCATTTCTTGGCTTCAAACTCCCATATCTCCCGAACGGATTGACCTAACCCAAAAATTCCTATAGCATCTGAAAGTAGAAACTCGCCCGATTACAAGGGTATGTGTACTTTTTCCCTAGGCCATTCTGG
Source organism: Ptiloglossa arizonensis (assembly GCF_051014685.1). NCBI lineage: Eukaryota > Metazoa > Arthropoda > Insecta > Hymenoptera > Colletidae > Ptiloglossa > Ptiloglossa arizonensis. Next base: position 365,125 of record NW_027478458.1, on the reverse strand, counting down.
TTAAGCGTTTGGAGCAGCAGAAGTGCGAACAATTTGTTGTCTTCTTAATCATTTCTTAGCTTCAAACTCCCATATCTCGCGAACGGATTGACCTAACCCAAAATTTCCTGTTGCGTGTGAAAGTTAAAACTCGCCCGATTACAACGGTATGTGTATTTTTTCCCTAGCCCATTCTGGTTAAGCGTTTGGAGCAGCAGAATTGCGAAAAATTTGTTGCCTTCTCAACCATTTCTTAGCTTCGAAGTCCCATATCTCGCGAACGGATTGACCTAACCCAAAAATTCCTATTGCATCTGAAAGTAGAAACTCGCCCGATTACAACGGTATGTGTATTTTTCCCCTAGGCCATTCTGGTTAAGCCTTTGGATCAGCAGAATTGCGAAAAATTGTATGCCTTTTCAACCATTTCTTGGCTTCAAACTCCCATATCTCTCGAACGGATTGACCTAACCCAAAAGTTCCTGTTGCGTGTGAAAGTAAAAACTCGCCCGATTACACCAGTATGTGTATTTTTTCCCTAGCCCATTCTGGTTAAGCGTTTGGAGCAGCTGAATTGCGAAAAATTTGTTGTCTTCTCAACCATTTCTTAGCTTCAAAGTCCCATATCTCGCGAACGGATTGACCTAACCCAAAAATTCCTATTGCATCTGGAAGTAGAAACTCGTCCGGTTACTACGGTATGTTTATTTTTCCCTAGGCCATTCTGGTTAAGCGTTTGGATCAGCAGAATTGCGAAAAATTTGTTGTCTTCTCAACCATTTCTTAGCTTCAAAGTCCCATATCTCGCGAACGGATTGACCTAACCCAAAAATTCCTAGTGCATCTGAAAGTAGAAACTCGCCCGATTACAACGGTATGCGTATTTTTTCCCTAGGCCAATCTGGTCAAGCGATTGGAGCAGCAGAAGTGCGAAAAATTTGTTGTCTCGTCAACCATTTCTTAGCTTCAAAGTCCCATATCTCGCGAACGGATTGACCTAACCCAAAAATTCCTATTGCATCTGAAAGTAGAATCTCGCCCGGTTACAACGGTATGTGTATTTTTTCCCTAGGCCATTCTGGTTAAGCGTTCGGATCAGCAGAATTGCGAAAAATGTTTTGCCTTCTCTACCATTTCTTGGCTTCAAACTCCCATATCTCGCGAACGGATTGACCTAGCCCAAAAATTCCAATTGCATCTGAAAGTAGAAACTCGCCCGATTACAACGGTATGTGTATTTTTTCCCTAGGCCATTCTGGTTAAGCGTTTGGATCAGCAGAATTGCGAAAAATTGTATGCCTTCTCAACCATTTCTTGGCTTCAAACTCCCATATCTCGCGAACGGATTGACCTAACCCAAAAATTCCTGTTGCGTGTGGAAGTAAAAACTCGCCCGATTACAACGGTATTTGTATTTTTTCCCTAGGCCATTCTGGTTAAGCGTTTGAATCAGCAGAATTGCGAAAAATTTGTTGTCTTCTCAACCATTTCTTAGTTTCAAAGTCCCATATCTCGCGCACGGATTGACCTAACCCAAAAATTCCTATTGCATCTGAAAGTAGGAACTCGCCCGATTACAACGCTATGTGTATTTTTTCCCTAGGCCATTCTGGTTAAGCGTTTGGATCAGCAGAATTGCGAAAAATGTTTTGCCTTCCCTACCATTTCTTGGTTTCAAACTCCCATATCTCGCGAACGGATTGACCTAACCCAAAAATTCCTATTGCATCTGAAAGTAGAATCTCGCCTGATTACAACGGTATGTGTATTTTTTCCCTAGGCCATTCTGTTTAAGCGTTTGGATCAGCAGAATTGCGAAAAATTGTATGCCTTCTCAACCATTTCTTGGCTTCAAACTCCCATATCTCGCGAACGTATTGACCTATCCCAAAAATTCCTGTTGCTTGTGAAAGTAAAAACTCGCCCGATTACAACGGTATGTGTATTTTTTCCCTAGCCCATTCTGGTTAAGAGTTTGGAGCAGCAGAATTGCGAAAAATTTGTTGTCTTCTCAACCATTTCTTAGCTTCAAAGTCCCATATCTCGCGAACGGATTGACCTAACCCAAAAATTCCTAGTGCATCTGAAAGTAGAAACTCGCCCGATTACAACGGTATGTGTATTTTTTCCCTAGGCCATTCTGGTTAAGCGTTTGGAGCAGCACAATTGTGAAAAATTTGTTGTCTTCTCAACCATTTCTTGTCTTCAATCTCCCATATCTCCCGAACGGATTGACCTAACCCAAAAATTCCTATTGCATTTGAAAGTAGAAACTCGCCCGATTGCAACGGTACGTGTATTTTTCCCTAGGTCATTCTGGTTAAGCGATGGGAGCAGCAGAATTGTTAAAAATTTTTTGCATACTCTACCATTTCTTGGCTTCAAACTCCCATATCTCCCGAACGGATTGACCTAACCCAAAAATTCCTATAGCATCTGAAAGTAGAAACTCGCCCGATTACAACGGTATGTGTACTTTTTCCCTAGGCCATTCTGGTTAAGCGTTTGGAGCAGCAGAAGTGCGAACAATTTGTTGTCTTCTTAACCATTTCTTAGCTTCAAACTCCCATATCTCGCGAACGGATTGACCTAACCCAAAAATTCCTGTTGCGTGTGAAAGTTAAAACTCGCCCGATTACAACGGTATGTGTATTTTTTCCCTAGCCCATTCTGGTTAAGCGTTTGGAGCAGCAGAATTGCGAAAAATTTGTTGCCTTCTCAACCATTTCTTAGCTTCGAAGTCCCATATCTCGCGAACGGATTGACCTAACCCAAAAATTCCTATTGCATCTGAAAGTAGAAACTCGCCCGATTACAACGGTATGTGTATTTTTCCCCTAGGCCATTCTGGTTAAGCCTTTCGATCAGCAGAATTGCGAAAAATTGTATGCCTTTTCAACCATTTCTTGGCTTCAAACTCCCATATCTCTCGAACGGATTGACCTAACCCAAAAGTTCCTGTTGCGTGTGAAAGTAAAAACTCGCCCGATTACACCAGTATGTGTATTTTTTCCCTAGCCCATTCTGGTTAAGCGTTTGGAGCAGCTGAATTGCGAAAAATTTGTTGTCTTCTCAACCATTTCTTAGCTTCAAAGTCCCATATCTCGCGAACGGATTGACCTAACCCAAAAATTCCTATTGCATCTGAAAGTAGAAACTCGTCCGGTTACTACGGTATGTTTATTTTTCCCTAGGCCATTCTGGTTAAGCGTTTGGATCAGCAGAATTGCGAAAAATTTGTTGTCTTCTCAACCATTTCTTAGCTTCAAAGTCCCATATCTCGCGAACGGATTGACCTAACCCAAAAATTCCTAGTGCATCTGAAAGTAGAAACTCGCCCGATTACAACGGTATGCGTATTTTTTCCCTAGGCCAATCTGGTCAAGCGATTGGAGCAGCAGAAGTGCGAAAAATTTGTTGTCTCGTCAACCATTTCTTAGCTTCAAAGTCCCATATCTCGCGAACGGATTGACCTAACCCAAAAATTCCTATTGCATCTGAAAGTAGAATCTCGCCCGGTTACAACGGTATGTGTATTTTTTCCCTAGGCCATTCTGGTTAAGCGTTCGGATCAGCATAATTGCGAAAAATGTTTTGCCTTCTCTACCATTTCTTGGCTTCAAACTCCCATATCTCGCGAACGGATTGACCTAGCCCAAAAATTCCAATTGCATCTGAAAGTAGAAACTCGCCCGATTACAACGGTATGTGTATTTTTTCCCTAGGCCATTCTGGTTAAGCGTTTGGATCAGCAGAATTGCGAAAAATTGTATGCCTTCTCAACCATTTCTTGGCTTCAAACTCCCATATCTCGCGAACGGATTGACCTAACCCAAAAATTCCTGTTGCGTGTGGAAGTAAAAACTCGCCCGATTACAACGGTATTTGTATTTTTTCCCTAGGCCATTCTGGTTAAGCGTTTGAATCAGCAGAATTGCGAAAAATTTGTTGTCTTCTCAACCATTTCTTAGTTTCAAAGTCCCATATCTCGCGCACGGATTGACCTAACCCAAAAATTCCTATTGCATCTGAAAGTAGGAACTCGCCCGATTACAACGCTATGTGTATTTTTTCCCTAGGCCATTCTGGTTAAGCGTTTGGATCAGCAGAATTGCGAAAAATGTTTTGCCTTCCCTACCATTTCTTGGTTTCAAACTCCCATATCTCGCGAACGGATTGACCTAACCCAAAAATTCCTATTGCATCTGAAAGTAGAATCTCGCCTGATTACAACGGTATGTGTATTTTTTCCCTAGGCCATTCTGTTTAAGCGTTTGGATCAGCAGAATTGCGAAAAATTGTATGCCTTCTCAACCATTTCTTGGCTTCAAACTCCCATATCTCGCGAACGTATTGACCTAACCCAAAAATTCCTGTTGCTTGTGAAAGTAAAAACTCGCCCGATTACAACGGTATGTGTATTTTTTCCCTAGCCCATTCTGGTTAAGAGTTTGGAGCAGCAGAATTGCGAAAAATTTGTTGTCTTCTCAACCATTTCTTAGCTTCAAAGTCCCATATCTCGCGAACGGATTGACCTAACCCAAAAATTCCTATTGCATCTGAAAGTAGAAACTCGTCCGGTTACTACGGTATGTTTATTTTTCCCTAGGCCATTCTGGTTAAGCGTTTGGAGCAGCACAATTGTGAAAAATTTGTTGTCTTCTCAACCATTTCTTGTCTTCAATCTCCCATATCTCCCGAACGGATTGACCTAACCCAAAAATTCCTATTGCATTTGAAAGTAGAAACTCGCCCGATTGCAACGGTACGTGTATTTTTCCCTAGGTCATTCTGGTTAAGCGATGGGAGCAGCAGAATTGTTAAAAATTTTTTGCATACTCTACCATTTCTTGGCTTCAAACTCCCATATCTCCCGAACGGATTGACCTAACCCAAAAATTCCTATAGCATCTGAAAGTAGAATCTCGCCCGATTACAACGGTATGTGTACTTTTTCCCTAGGCCATTCTGGTTAAGCGTTTGGAGCAGCAGAAGTGCGAACAATTTGTTGTCTTCTTAACCATTTCTTAGCTTCAAACTCCCATATCTCGCGAACGGATTGACCTAACCCAAAAATTCCTGTTGCGTGTGAAAGTTAAAACTCGCCCGATTACAACGGTATGTGTATTTTTTCCCTAGCCCATTCTGGTTAAGCGTTTGGAGCAGCAGAATTGCGAAAAATTTGTTGCCTTCTCAACCATTTCTTAGCTTCGAAGTCCCATATCTCGCGAACGGATTGACCTAACCCAAAAATTCCTATTGCATGTGAAAGTAGAAACTCGCCCGACTACAACGGTATGTGTATTTTTCCCCTAGGCCATTCTGGTTAAGCCTTTGGATCAGCAGAATTGCGAAAAATTGTATGCCTTTTCAACCATTTCTTGGCTTCAAACTCCCATATCTCTCGAACGGATTGACCTAACCCAAAAGTTCCTGTTGCGTGTGAAAGTAAAAACTCGCCTGATTACACCAGTATGTGTATTTTTTCGCTAGCCCATTCTGGTTAAGCGTTTGGAGCAGCTGAATTGCGAAAAATTTGTTGTCTTCTCAACCATTTCTTAGCTTCAAAGTCCCATATCTCGCGAACGGATTGACCTAACCCAAAAATTCCTATTGCATCTGAAAGTAGAAACTCGCCCGGTTACAACGGTATGTTTATTTTTTTCCTAGGCCATTCTGGTTAAGCGTTTGGATCAGCAGAATTGCGAAAAATTTGTTGTCTTCTCAACCATTTGTTAGCTTCAAAGTCCCATATCTCGCGAACGGATTGACCTAACCCAAAAATTCCTAGTGCATCTGAAAGTAGAAACTCGCCCGATTAAAACGGTATGTGTATTTTTTCCCTAGGCCATTCTGGTTAAGCGTTTGGAGCAGCAGAAGTGCGAAAAATTTGTTGTCTTCTCAACCAGTTCTTGGCTTCAAACTCCCATATCTCCCGAACGGATTGACCTAACCCAAAAATTCCTATTGCATTTGAAAGTAGAAACTCGCCCGATTACAACGGTATGTGTATTTTTTCCCTAGGCCATTCTGGTTAAGCGTTTGGATCAGCAGAATTGCGAAAAATTGTATGCCTTCTCAACCATTTCTTGGCTTCAAACTCCCATATCTCGCGAACGGATTGACCTAACCCAAAAATTCGTGTTGCGTGTGAAAGTAAAAACTCGCCCGATTACAACGGTATGTGTATTTTTTCCCTAGGCCATTCTGGTTAAGCGTTTGGATCAGCAGAATTGCGAAAAATTTGTTGACCTCTCAACCATTTCTTAGCTTCAAAGTCCCATATCTCGCGCACGGATTGACCTAACCCAAAAATTCCTGTTGCGTGTGGAAGTAAAAACTCGCCCGATTTCAACGGTATTTGTATTTTTTCCCTAGGCCATTCTGGTTAAGCGTTTGAGTCAGCAGAATTGCGAAAAATTTGTTGTCTTCTCAACCATTTCTTAGTTTCAAAGTCCCATATCTCGCGCACGGATTGACCTAACCCAAAAATTCCTATTGCATCTGAAAGTAGGAACTCGCCCGATTACAACGCTATGTGTATTTTTTCCCTAGGCCATTCTGGTTAAGCGTTTGGATCAGCAGAATTGCGAAAAATGTTTTGCCTTCCCTACCATTTCTTGGTTTCAAACTCCCATATCTCGCGAACGGATTGACCTAACCCAAAAATTCCTATTGCATCTGAAAGTAGAATCTCGCCTGATTACAACGGTATGTGTATTTTTTCCCTAGGCCATTCTGTTTAAGCGTTTGGATCAGCAGAATTGCGAAAAATTGTATGCCTTCTCAACCATTTCTTGGCTTCAAACTCCCATATCTCGCGAACGTATTGACCTAACCCAAAAATTCCTGTTGCTTGTGAAAGTAAAAACTCGCCCGATTACAACGGTATGTGTATTTTTTCCCTAGCCCATTCTGGTTAAGAGTTTGGAGCAGCAGAATTGCGAAAAATTTGTTGTCTTCTCAACCATTTCTTAGCTTCAAAGTCCCATATCTCGCGAACGGATTGACCTAACCCAAAAATTCCTAGTGCATCTGAAAGTAGAAACTCGCCCGATTACAACGGTATGTGTATTTTTTCCCTAGGCCATTCTGGTTAAGCGTTTGGAGCAGCACAATTGTGAAAAATTTGTTGTCTTCTCAACCATTTCTTGTCTTCAATCTCCCATATCTCCCGAACGGATTGACCTAACCCAAAAATTCCTATTGCATTTGAAAGTAGAAACTCGCCCGATTGCAACGGTACGTGTATTTTTCCCTAGGTCATTCTGGTTAAGCGATGGGAGCAGCAGAATTGTTAAAAATTTTTTGCATACTCTACCATTTCTTGGCTTCAAACTCCCATATCTCCCGAACGGATTGACCTAACCCAAAAATTCGTATAGCATCTGAAAGTAGAAACTCGCCCGATTACAACGGTATGTGTACTTTTTCCCTAGGCCATTCTGGTTAAGCGTTTGGAGCAGCAGAAGTGCGAACAATTTGTTGTCTTCTTAACCATTTCTTAGCTTCAAACTCCCATATCTCGCGAACGGATTGACCTAACCCAAAAATTCCTGTTGCGTGTGAAAGTTAAAACTCGCCCGATTACAACGGTATGTGTATTTTTTCCCTAGCCCATTCTGGTTAAGCGTTTGGAGCAGCAGAATTGCGAAAAATTTGTTGCCTTCTCAACCATTTCTTAGCTTCGAAGTCCCATATCTCGCGAACGGATTGACCTAACCCAAAAATTCCTATTGCATCTGAAAGTAGAAACTCGCCCGATTACAACGGTATGTGTATTTTTCCCCTAGGCCATTCTGGTTAAGCCTTTGGATCAGCAGAATTGCGAAAAATTGTATGCCTTTTCAACCATTTCTTGGCTTCAAACTCCCATATCTCTCGAACGGATTGACCTAACCCAAAAGTTCCTGTTGCGTGTGAAAGTAAAAACTCGCCCGATTACACCAGTATGTGTATTTTTTCCCTAGCCCATTCTGGTTAAGCGTTTGGAGCAGCTGAATTGCGAAAAATTTGTTGTCTTCTCAACCATTTCTTAGCTTCAAAGTCCCATATCTCGCGAACGGATTGACCTAACCCAAAAATTCCTATTGCATCTGAAAGTAGAAACTCGCCCGGTTACAACGGTATGTTTATTTTTTCCCTAGGCCATTCTGGTTAAGCGTTTGGATCAGCAGAATTGCGAAAAATTTGTTGTCTTCTCAACCATTTGTTAGCTTCAAAGTCCCATATCTCGCGAACGGATTGACCTAACCCAAAAATTCCTAGTGCATCTGAAAGTAGAAACTCGCCCGATTAAAACGGTATGTGTATTTTTTCCCTAGGCCATTCTGGTTGAGCGTTTGGAGCAGCAGAAGTGCGAAAAATTTGTTGTCTTCTCAACCAGTTCTTGGCTTCAAACTCCCATATCTCCCGAACGGATTGACCTAACCCAAAAATTCCTATTGCATTTGAAAGTAGAAACTCGCCCGATTACAACGGTATGTGTATTTTTTCCCTAGGCCATTCTGGTTAAGCGTTTGGATCAGCAGAATTGCGAAAAATTGTATGCCTTCTCAACCATTTCTTGGCTTCAAACTCCCATATCTCGCGAACGGATTGACCTAACCCAAAAATTCGTGTTGCGTGTGAAAGTAAAAACTCGCCCGATTACAACGGTATGTGTATTTTTTCCCTAGGCCATTCTGGTTAAGCGTTTGGAGCAGCAGAAGTGCGAAAAATGTTTTGCCTTCTCTACCATTTCTTGGCTTCAAACTCCCATATCTCGCGAACGGATTGACCTAGCCCAAAAATTCCAATTGCATCTGAAAGTAGAAACTCGCCCGATTACAACGGTATGTGTATTTTTTCCCTAGGCCATTCTGGTTAAGCGTTTGGAGCAGAAGAAGTGCGAAAAATTTGTTTTCTTCTCAACCATTTCTTAGCTTCAAAGTCCCATATCTCGCGCACGGATTGACCTAACACAAAAATTCCTATTGCATCTGAAAGTAGAAACTCGCCCGATTACCACGGTATGTGTATTTTTTCCCTAGGCCATTCTGGTTAAGCCTTTGGATCAGCAGAATTGCGAAAAATTGTATGCCTTTTCAACCATTTCTTGGCTTCAAACTCCCATATCTCTCGAACGGATTGACCTAACCCAAAAGTTCCTGTTGAGTGTGAAAGTAAAAACTCGCCCGATTACACCAGTATGTGTATTTTTTCCCTAGCCCATTCTGGTTAAGCGTTTGGAGCAGCTGAATTGCGAAAAATTTGTTGTCTTCTCAACCATTTCTTAGCTTCAAAGTCCCATATCTCGCGAACGGATTGACCTAACCCAAAAATTCCTATTGCATCTGAAAGTAGAAACTCGCCCGGTTACAACGGTATGTTTATTTTTTTCCTAGGCCATTCTGGTTAAGCGTTTGGATCAGCAGAATTGCGAAAAATTTGTTGTCTTCTCAACCATTTGTTAGCTTCAAAGTCCCATATCTCGCGAACGGATTGACCTAACCCAAAAATTCCTAGTGCATCTGAAAGTAGAAACTCGCCCGATTAAAACGGTATGTGTATTTTTTCCCTAGGCCATTCTGGTTAAGCGTTTGGAGCAGCAGAAGTGCGAAAAATTTGTTGTCTTCTCAACCAGTTCTTGGCTTCAAACTCCCATATCTCCCGAACGGATTGACCTAACCCAAAAATTCCTATTGCATTTGAAAGTAGAAACTCGCCCGATTACAACGGTATGTGTATTTTTTCCCTAGGCCATTCTGGTTAAGCGTTTGGATCAGCAGAATTGCGAAAAATTGTATGCCTTCTCAACCATTTCTTGGCTTCAAACTCCCATATCTCGCGAACGGATTGACCTAACCCAAAAATTCGTGTTGCGTGTGAAAGTAAAAACTCGCCCGATTACAACGGTATGTGTATTTTTTCCCTAGGCCATTCTGGTTAAGCGTTTGGAGCAGCAGAAGTGCGAAAAATTTGTTGACCTCTCAACCATTTCTTAGCTTCAAAGTCCCATATCTCGCGCACGGATTGACCTAACCCAAAAATTCCTATTGCATCTGAAAGTAGAAACTCGCCCGATTACCACGGTATGTGTATTTTTTCCCTAGGCCATTCTGGTTAAGCGTTTGGAGCAGCAGAATTGCGAAAAATTTGTTGTCTTCTCAACCATTTCTAACCTTCAAAGTCCCATATCTCGCGAACGGATTGACCTAACCCAAAAATTCCTATTGTAGCTGAAAGTAGAAACTCGCCCGATTACAACGGTATGCGTATTTTTTCCCTAGGCCAATCTGGTTAAGCGATTGGAGCAGCAGAAGTGCGAAAAATTTGTTGTCTCGTCAACCATTTCTTAGCTTCAAAGTCCCATATCTCGCGAACGGATTGACCTAACCCAAAAATTCCTATTGCATCTGAAAGTAGAATCTCGCCCGGTTACAACGGTATGTGTATTTTTTCCCTAGGCCATTCTGGTTAAGCGTTTGGATCAGCAGAATTGCGAAAAATGTTTGCCTTCTCTACCATTTCTTGGCTTCAAACTCCCATATCTCGCGAACGGATTGACCTAGCCCAAAAATTCCAATTGCATCTGAAAGTAGAAACTCGCCCGATTACAACGGTATGTGTATTTTTTCCCTAGGCCATTCTGGTTAAGCGTTTGGATCAGCAGAATTGCGAAAAATTGTATGCCTTCTCAACCATTTCTTGGCTTCAAACTCCCATATCTCGCGAACGGATTGACCTAACCCAAAAATTCCTGTTGCGTGTGGAAGTAAAAACTCGCCCGATTACAACGGTATTTGTATTTTTTCCCTAGGCCATTCTGGTTAAGCGTTTGAGTCAGCAGAATTGCGAAAAATTTGTTGTCTTCTCAACCATTTCTTAGTTTCAAAGTCCCATATCTCGCGCACGGATTGACCTAACCCAAAAATTCCTATTGCATCTGAAAGTAGGAACTCGCCCGATTACAACGCTATGTGTATTTTTTCCCTAGGCCATTCTGGTTAAGCGTTTGGATCAGCAGAATTGCGAAAAATGTTTTGCCTTCCCTACCATTTCTTGGTTTCAAACTCCCATATCTCGCGAACGGATTGACCTAACCCAAAAATTCCTATTGCATCTGAAAGTAGAATCTCGCCTGATTACAACGGTATGTGTATTTTTTCCCTAGGCCATTCTGTTTAAGCGTTTGGATCAGCAGAATTGCGAAAAATTGTATGCCTTCTCAACCATTCTTGGCTTCAAACTCCCATATCTCGCGAACGTATTGACCTAACCCAAAAATTCCTGTTGCTTGTGAAAGTAAAAACTCGCCCGATTACAACGGTATGTGTATTTTTTCCCTAGCCCATTCTGGTTAAGAGTTTGGAGCAGCAGAATTGCGAAAAATTTGTTGTCTTCTCAACCATTTCTTAGCTTCAAAGTCCCATATCTCGCGAACGGATTGACCTAACCCAAAAATTCCTAGTGCATCTGAAAGTAGAAACTCGCCCGATTACAACGGTATGTGTATTTTTTCCCTAGGCCATTCTGGTTAAGCGTTTGGAGCAGCACAATTGTGAAAAATTTGTTGTCTTCTCAACCATTTCTTGTCTTCAATCTCCCATATCTCCCGAACGGATTGACCCAACCCAAAAATTCCTATTGCATTTGAAAGTAGAAACTCGCCCGATTGCAACGGTACGTGTATTTTTCCCTAGGTCATTCTGGTTAAGCGATGGGAGCAGCAGAATTGTTAAAAATTTTTTGCATACTCTACCATTTCTTGGCTTCAAACTCCCATATCTCCCGAACGGATTGACCTAACCCAAAAATTCCTATAGCATCTGAAAGTAGAAACTCGCCCGATTACAACGGTATGTGTACTTTTTCCCTAGGCCATTCTGGTTAAGCGTTTGGAGCAGCAGAAGTGCGAACAATTTGTTGTCTTCTTAACCATTTCTTAGCTTCAAACTCCCATATCTCGCGAACGGATTGACCTAACCCAAAAATTCCTGTTGCGTGTGAAAGTTAAAACTCGCCCGATTACAACGGTATGTGTATTTTTTCCCTAGCCCATTCTGGTTAAGCGTTTGGAGCAGCAGAATTGCGAAAAATTTGTTGCCTTCTCAACCATTTCTTAGCTTCGAAGTCCCATATCTCGCGAACGGATTGACCTAACCCAAAAATTCCTATTGCATCTGAAAGTAGAAACTCGCCCGATTACAACGGTATGTGTATTTTTCCCCTAGGCCATTCTGGTTAAGCCTTTGGATCAGCAGAATTGCGAAAAATTGTATGCCTTTTCAACCATTTCTTGGCTTCAAACTCCCATATCTCTCGAACGGATTGACCTAACCCAAAAGTTCCTGTTGCGTGTGAAAGTAAAAACTCGCCCGATTACACCAGTATGTGTATTTTTTCCCTAGTCCATTCTGGTTAAGCGTTTGGAGCAGCTGAATTGCGAAAAATTTGTTGTCTTCTCAACCATTTCTTAGCTTCAAAGTCCCATATCTCGCGAACGGATTGACCTAACCCAAAAATTCCTATTGCATCTGAAAGTAGAAACTCGCCCGGTTACAACGGTATGTTTATTTTTTCCCTAGGCCATTCTGGTTAAGCGTTTGGATCAGCAGAATTGCGAAAAATTTGTTGTCTTCTCAACCATTTGTTAGCTTCAAAGTCCCATATCTCGCGAACGGATTGACCTAACCCAAAAATTCCTAGTGCATCTGAAAGTAGAAACTCGCCCGATTAAAACGGTATGTGTATTTTTTCCCTAGGCCATTCTGGTTAAGCGTTTGGAGCAGCAGAAGTGCGAAAAATTTGTTGTCTTCTCAACCAGTTCTTGGCTTCAAACTCCCATATCTCCCGAACGGATTGACCTAACCCAAAAATTCCTATTGCATTTGAAAGTAGAAACTCGCCCGATTACAACGGTATGTGTATTTTTTCCCTAGGCCATTCTGGTTAAGCGTTTGGATCAGCAGAATTGCGAAAAATTGTATGCCTTCTCAACCATTTCTTGGCTTCAAACTCCCATATCTCGCGAACGGATTGACCTAACCCAAAAATTCGTGTTGCGTGTGAAAGTAAAAACTCGCCCGATTACAACGGTATGTGTATTTTTTCCCTAGGCCATTCTGGTTAAGCGTTTGGAGCAGCAGAAGTGCGAAAAATGTTTTGCCTTCTCTACCATTTCTTGGCTTCAAACTCCCATATCTCGCGAACGGATTGACCTAGCCCAAAAATTCCAATTGCATCTGAAAGTAGAAACTCGCCCGATTACAACGGTATGTGTATTTTTTCCCTAGGCCATTCTGGTTAAGCGTTTGGAGCAGAAGAAGTGCGAAAAATTTGTTTTCTTCTCAACCATTTCTTAGCTTCAAAGTCCCATATCTCGCGCACGGATTGACCTAACACAAAAATTCCTATTGCATCTGAAAGTAGAAACTCGCCCGATTACCACGGTATGTGTATTTTTTCCCTAGGCCATTCTGGTTAAGCCTTTGGATCAGCAGAATTGCGAAAAATTGTATGCCTTTTCAACCATTTCTTGGCTTCAAACTCCCATATCTCTCGAACGGATTGACCTAACCCAAAAGTTCCTGTTGCGTGTGAAAGTAAAAACTCGCCCGATTACACCAGTATGTGTATTTTTTCCCTAGCCCATTCTGGTTAAGCGTTTGGAGCAGCTGAATTGCGAAAAATTTGTTGTCTTCTCAACCATTTCTTAGCTTCAAAGTCCCATATCTCGCGAACGGATTGACCTAACCCAAAAATTCCTATTGTAGCTGAAAGTAGAAACTCGCCCGATTACAACGGTATGTGTATTTTTTCCCTAGGCCATTCTGGTTAAGCGTTTGGAGCAGCAGATGTGCGAAAAATTTGTTGTCTTGTCAACCATTTCTTAGCTTCAAAGTCCCATATCTCGCGAACAGATTGACCTAACCCAAAAATTCCTATTGTAGTGAAAGTAGAAATTCGCCCGATTACAACGGTATGTGTATTTTTTCCCTAGGCCATTCTGGTTAAGCGTTTGAAGCAGCAGAATTGCGAAAAATTTTTTGCCTTCTCAACCATTTCTTGGCTTCAAACTCCCATATCTCGCGAACGGATTGACCTAACCCAAAAATTCCTGTTGCGTGTGAAAGTAAAACCTCGCCCGATTACAACGGTATGTGTATTTTTTCCCTAGCCCATTCTGGTTAAGCGTTTGGAGCAGCAGAATTGCGAAAAATTTGTTGTCTTCTCAACCATTTCTTAGCTTCAAAGTCCCATATCTCGCGCACGGATTGACCTAACCCAAAAATTCCTATTGCATCTGAAAGTAGAAACTCGCCCGATTACAACGGTATGTGTACTTTTTCCCTAGGCCATTCTGGTTAAGCGTTTGGAGCAGCAGGAGTGCGAACAATTTGTTGTCTTCTTAACCATTTCTTAGCTTCAAACTCCCATATCTCGCGAACGGATTGACCTAACCCAAAAATTCCTGTTGCGTGTGAAAGTAAAAACTCGCCCGATTATAACGGTATGTGTATTTTTTCCCTAGCCCATTCTGGTGAAGCGTTTGGAGCAGCAGAATTGCGAAAAATTTGTTGCCTTCTCAACCATTTCTTAGCTTCAAAGTCCCATATCTCGCGAACGGATTGACATAACCCAAAAATTCGTAGTGCATATGAAAGTAGAAACTCGCCCGATTACAACGGTATGTGTATTTTTTCCCTAGGCCATTCTGGTTAAGCGTTTGGAGCAGCAGAAGTGAGAAAAATTTGTTGTCTTCTCAACCATTTCTTAGCTTCAAAGTCCCATATCTCGCGAACAGATAGACCTAACCCAAAAATTCCTATTGTAGCTGAAAGTAGAAACTCGCCCGATTACAACGGTACGTGTATTTTTTCCCTAGGCCAATCTGGTTAAGCGATTGGAGCAGCAGAAGTGCGAAAAATTTGTTGTCTTGTCAACCATTTCTTAGCTTCAAACTCCCATATCTCGCGAACGGATAGACCTAACCCAAAAATTCCTATTGCATCTGAAAGTAGAAACTCGCCCGATTACAACGGTATGTGTACTTTTTCCCTAGGCCATTCTGGTTAAGCGTTTGGAGCAGCAGAATTGCGAAAAATTTGTTGTCTTCTCAACCATTTCCTGTCTTCAATCTCCCATATCTCCCGAACGGATTGACCTAACCCAAAAATTCCTATAGCATCTGAAAGTAGAAACTCGCCCGATTACAACGGTATGTGTATTTTTTCCCTAGGCCAATCTGGTTAAGCGATTGGAGCAGCAGAAGTGCGAAAAATTTGTTGTCTTGTCAACCATTTCTTAGCTTCAAAGCCCCATATCTCGCGAACGGATTGACCTAACCCAAAAATTCTATTTGTAGCTGAAAGTAGAAACTCGCCCGATTACAACGGTATGTGTATTTTTTCCCTAGGCCTTTCTGGTTAAGCGTTTGGAGCAGCAGATGTGCGAAAAATTTGTTGTCTTGTCAACCATTTCTTAGCTTCAAAGTCCCATATCTCGCGAACGGATTGACCTAACCCAAAAATTCCTATTGTAGCTGAAAGTAGAAACTCGCCCGATTACAACGGTATGTGTATTTTTTCCCTAGGCCATTCTGGTTAAGCGTTTGGAGCAGCAGATGTGCGAAATATTTGTTGTCCTGTCAACCATTTCTTAGCTTCAAAGTCCCATATCTCGCGAACAGATTGACCTAACCCAAAAATTCCTATTGTAGTGAAAGTAGAAATTCGCCCGATTACAACGGTATGTGTATTTTTTCCCTAGGCCATTCTGGTTAAGCGTTTGAAGCAGCAGAATTGCGAAAAATTTTTTGCCTTCTCAACCATTTCTTGGCTTCAAACTCCCATATCTCGCGAACGGATTGACCTAACCCAAAAATTCCTGTTGCGTGTGAAAGTAAAACCTCGCCCGATTACAACGGTATGTGTATTTTTTCCCTAGCCCATTCTGGTTAAGCGTTTGGAGCAGCAGAATTGCGAAAAATTTGTTGTCTTCTCAACCATTTCTTAGCTTCAAAGTCCCATATCTCGCGCACGGATTGACCTAACCCAAAAATTCCTATTGCATCTGAAAGTAGAAACTCGCCCGATTACAACGGTATGTGTACTTTTTCCCTAGGCCATTCTGGTTAAGCGTTTGGAGGAGCAGAAGTGCGAACAATTTGTTGTCTTCTTAACCATTTCTTAGCTTCAAACTCCCATATCTCGCGAACGGATTGACCTAACCCAAAAATTCCTGTTGCGTGTGAAAGTAAAAACTCGCCCGATTATAACGGTATGTGTATTTTTTCCCTAGGCCATTCTGGTTAAGCGTTTGGATCAGCAGAATTGCGAAAAATTTGTTGTCTTCTCAACCATTTGTTAGCTTCAAAGTCCCATATCTCGCGAACGGATTGACCTAACCCAAAAATTCCTAGTGCATCTGAAAGTAGAAACTCGCCCGATTAAAACGGTATGTGTATTTTTTCCCTAGGCCATTCTGGTTAAGCGTTTGGAGCAGCAGAAGTGCGAAAAATTTGTTGTCTTCTCAACCAGTTCTTGGCTTCAAACTCCCATATCTCCCGAACGGATTGACCTAACCCAAAAATTCCTATTGCATTTGAAAGTAGAAACTCGCCCGATTACAACGGTATGTGTATTTTTTCCCTAGGCCATTCTGGTTAAGCGTTTGGATCAGCAGAATTGCGAAAAATTGTATGCCTTCTCAACCATTTCTTGGCTTCAAACTCCCATATCTCGCGAACGGATTGACCTAACCCAAAAATTCGTGTTGCGTGTGAAAGTAAAAACTCGCCCGATTACAACGGTATGTGTATTTTTTCCCTAGGCCATTCTGGTTAAGCGTTTGGAGCAGCAGAAGTGCGAAAAATGTTTTGCCTTCTCTACCATTTCTTGGCTTCAAACTCCCATATCTCGCGAACGGATTGACCTAGCCCAAAAATTCCAATTGCATCTGAAAGTAGAAACTCGCCCGATTACAACGGTATGTGTATTTTTTCCCTAGGCCATTCTGGTTAAGCGTTTGGAGCAGAAGAAGTGCGAAAAATTTGTTTTCTTCTCAACCATTTCTTAGCTTCAAAGTCCCATATCTCGCGCACGGATTGACCTAACACAAAAATTCCTATTGCATCTGAAAGTAGAAACTCGCCCGATTACCACGGTATGTGTATTTTTTCCCTAGGCCATTCTGGTTAAGCCTTTGGATCAGCAGAATTGCGAAAAATTGTATGCCTTTTCAACCATTTCTTGGCTTCAAACTCCCATATCTCTCGAACGGATTGACCTAACCCAAAAGTTCCTGTTGCGTGTGAAAGTAAAAACTCGCCCGATTACACCAGTATGTGTATTTTTTCCCTAGCCCATTCTGATTAAGCGTTTGGAGCAGCTGAATTGCGAAAAATTTGTTGTCTTCTCAACCATTTCTTAGCTTCAAAGTCCCATATCTCGCGAACGGATTGACCTAACCCAAAAATTCCTATTGTAGCTGAAAGTAGAAACTCGCCCGATTACAACGGTATGTGTATTTTTTCCCTAGGCCATTCTGGTTAAGCGTTTGGAGCAGCAGATGTGCGAAAAATTTGTTGTCTTGTCAACCATTTCTTAGCTTCAAAGTCCCATATCTCGCGAACAGATTGACCTAACCCAAAAATTCCTATTGTAGTGAAAGTAGAAATTCGCCCGATTACAACGGTATGTGTATTTTTTCCCTAGGCCATTCTGGTTAAGCGTTTGAAGCAGCAGAATTGCGAAAAATTTTTTGCCTTCTCAACCATTTCTTGGCTTCAAACTCCCATATCTCGCGAACGGATTGACCTAACCCAAAAATTCCTGTTGCGTGTGAAAGTAAAACCTCGCCCGATTACAACGGTATGTGTATTTTTTCCCTAGCCCATTCTGGTTAAGCGTTTGGAGCAGCAGAATTGCGAAAAATTTGTTGTCTTCTCAACCATTTCTTAGCTTCAAAGTCCCATATCTCGCACACGGATTGACCTAACCCAAAAATTCCTATTGCATCTGAAAGTAGAAACTCGCCCGATTACAACGGTATGTGTACTTTTTCCCTAGGCCATTCTGGTTAAGCGTTTGGAGCAGCAGGAGTGCGAACAATTTGTTGTCTTCTTAACCATTTCTTAGCTTCAAACTCCCATATCTCGCGAACGGATTGACCTAACCCAAAAATTCCTGTTGCGTGTGAAAGTAAAAACTCGCCCGATTATAACGGTATGTGTATTTTTTCCCTAGCCCATTCTGGTGAAGCGTTTGGAGCAGCAGAATTGCGAAAAATTTGTTGCCTTCTCAACCATTTCTTAGCTTCAAAGTCCCATATCTCGCGAACGGATTGACATAACCCAAAAATTCGTAGTGCATATGAAAGTAGAAACTCGCCCGATTACAACGGTATGTGTATTTTTTCCCTAGGCCATTCTGGTTAAGCGTTTGGAGCAGCAGAAGTGAGAAAAATTTGTTGTCTTCTCAACCATTTCTTAGCTTCAAAGTCCCATATCTCGCGAACAGATAGACCTAACCCAAAAATTCCTATTGTAGCTGAAAGTAGAAACTCGCCCGATTACAACGGTACGTGTATTTTTTCCCTAGGCCAATCTGGTTAAGCGATTGGAGCAGCAGAAGTGCGAAAAATTTGTTGTCTTGTCAACCATTTCTTAGCTTCAAAGTCCCATATCTCGCGAACGGATTGACCTAACCCAAAAATTCCTAGCGCATCTGAAAGTAGAAACTAGCCCGATTACAACGGTATTTGTATTTTTTCCCGAGGCCATTCTGGTTAAGCGTTTGGAGCAGCAGAAGTGCGAAAAATTTGTTGTCTTCTCAACCATTTCTTAGTTTCAAAGTCCCATATCTCGCGCACGGATTGACCTAACCCAAAAATTCCTATTGCATCTGAAAGTAGGAACTCGCCCGATTACAACGTTATGTGTATTTTGTCCCTAGGCCATTCTGGTTAAGCGTTTGGATCAGCAGAATTGCGAAAAATGTTTTGCCTTCTCAACCATTTCTTAGCTTCGATGTCCCATATCTCGCGAACGGATTGATCTACCCCAAAAATTCCTGCTGCGTCTGAAAGTAGAAACTCGCCCGATTACAACGGTATGTGTATTCTTTCCCTAGGCCAATCTGGTTAAGCGATTGGAGCAGCAGAAGTGCGAAAAATTTGTTGTCTTGTCAACCATTTCTTAGCTTCAAAGCCCCATATCTCGCGAACAGATTGACCTTACCCAAGAATTCCTGTTGCGTGTGAAAGTAGAAACTCGCCCGATTACAACGGTATGTGTATTTTTTCCCTAGCCCATTCTGGTTAAGCGATTGGAGCAGCAGAATTGCGAAAAATTTGTTGTCTTCTCAACCATTTCTTAGCTTCGATGTCCCATATCTCGCGAACGGATTGATCTACCCCAAAAATTCCTGCTGCGTCTGAAAGTAGAAACTCGCCCGATTACAACGGTATGTGTATTCTTTCCCTAGGCCAATCTGGTTAAGCGATTGGAGCAGCAGAAGTGCGAAAAATTTGTTGTCTTGTCAACCATTTCTTAGCTTCAAAGCCCCATATCTCGCGAACGGATTGACCTAACCCAAAAATTCCTATTGTAGCTGAAAGTAGAAATTCGCCCGATTACAACGGTATGTGTATTTTTTCCCTAGGCCATTCTGGTTAAGCGTTTGAAGCAGCAGAATTACGAAAAATTTTTTGCCTTCTCAACCATTTCTTGGCTTCAAACTCCCATATCTCGCGAACGGATAGACCTAACCCAAAAATTCCTATTGCATCTGAAAGTAGAAACTCGCCCGATTACAACGGTATGTGTACTTTTTCCCTAGGCCATTCTGGTTAAGCGTTTGGAGCAGCAGAATTGCGAAAAATTTGTTGTCTTCTCAACCATTTCCTGTCTTCAATCTCCCATATCTCCCGAACGGATTGACCTAACCCAAAAATTCCTATAGCATCTGAAAGTAGAAACTCGCCCGATTACAACGGTATGTGTATTTTTTCCCTAGGCCAATCTGGTTAAGCGATTGGAGCAGCAGAAGTGCGAAAAATTTGTTGTCTTGTCAACCATTTCTTAGCTTCAAAGCCCCATATCTCGCGAACGGATTGACCTAACCCAAAAATTCTATTTGTAGCTGAAAGTAGAAACTCGCCCGATTACAACGGTATGTGTATTTTTTCCCTAGGCCTTTCTGGTTAAGCGTTTGGAGCAGCAGATGTGCGAAAAATTTGTTGTCTTGTCAACCATTTCTTAGCTTCAAAGTCCCATATCTCGCGAACGGATTGACCTAACCCAAAAATTCCTATTGTAGCTGAAAGTAGAAACTCGCCCGATTACAACGGTATGTGTATTTTTTCCCTAGGCCATTCTGGTTAAGCGTTTGGAGCAGCAGATGTGCGAAATATTTGTTGTCTTGTCAACCATTTCTTAGCTTCAAAGTCCCATATCTCGCGAACAGATTGACCTAACCCAAAAATTCCTATTGTAGTGAAAGTAGAAATTCGCCCGATTACAACGGTATGTGTATTTTTTCCCTAGGCCATTCTGGTTAAGCGTTTGAAGCAGCAGAATTGCGAAAAATTTTTTGCCTTCTCAACCATTTCTTGGCTTCAAACTCCCATATCTCGCGAACGGATTGACCTAACCCAAAAATTCCTGTTGCGTGTGAAAGTAAAACCTCGCCCGATTACAACGGTATGTGTATTTTTTCCCTAGCCCATTCTGGTTAAGCGTTTGGAGCAGCAGAATTGCGAAAAATTTGTTGTCTTCTCAACCATTTCTTAGCTTCAAAGTCCCATATCTCGCGCACGGATTGACCTAACCCAAAAATTCCTATTGCATCTGAAAGTAGAAACTCGCCCGATTACAACGGTATGTGTACTTTTTCCCTAGGCCATTCTGGTTAAGCGTTTGGAGGAGCAGAAGTGCGAACAATTTGTTGTCTTCTTAACCATTTCTTAGCTTCAAACTCCCATATCTCGCGAACGGATTGACCTAACCCAAAAATTCCTGTTGCGTGTGAAAGTAAAAACTCGCCCGATTATAACGGTATGTGTATTTTTTCCCTAGCCTATTCTGGTGAAGCGTTTGGAGCAGCAGAATTGCGAAAAATTTGTTGCCTTCTCAACCATTTCTTAGCTTCAAAGTCCCATATCTCGCGAACGGATTGACATAACCCAAAAATTCGTAGTGCATCTGAAAGTAGAAACTCGCCCGATTACAACGGTATGTGTATTTTTTCCCTAGGCCATTCTGGTTAAGCGTTTGGAGCAGCAGAAGTGAGAAAAATTTGTTGTCTTCTCAACCATTTCTTAGCTTCAAAGTCCCATATCTCGCGAACAGATTGACCTAACCCAAAAATTCCTATTGTAGCTGAAAGTAGAAACTCGCCCGATTACAACGGTACGTGTATTTTTTCCCTAGGCCAATCTGGTTAAGCGATTGGAGCAGCAGAAGTGCGAAAAATTTGTTGTCTTGTCAACCATTTCTTAGCTTCAAAGTCCCATATCTCGCGAACGGATTGACCTAACCCAAAAATTCCTATTGCATCTGAAAGTAGAAACTCGCCCGATTACAACGGTATGTGTATTTTTTCCCTAGGCCATTCTGGTTAAGCGATTGGAGCAGCAGAAGTGCGAAAAATTTGTTGTCTCGTCAACCATTTCTTAGCTTCAAACTCCCATATCTCGCGAACGGATTGACCTAACCCAAAAATTCCTGTTGCGTGTGAAAGTAAAAACTCGCCCGATTATAACGGTATGTGTATTTTTTCCCTAGCCTATTCTGGTTAAGCGTTTGGATCAGCAGAATTGCGAAAAATGTTTTGCCTTCTCTACCATTTCTTGGCTTCAAACTCCCATATCTCGCGAACGGATTGACCTAGCCCAAAAATTCCAATTGCATCTGAAAGTAGAAACTCGCCCGATTACAACGGTATGTGTATTTTTTCCCTAGGCCATTCTGGTTAAGCGTTTGGATCAGCAGAATTGCGAAAAATTGTATGCCTTCTCAACCATTTCTTGGCTTCAAACTCCCATATCTCGCGAACGGATTGACCTAACCCAAAAATTCCTGTTGCGTGTGAAAGTAAAAACTCGCCCGATTACAGCGGTATTTGTATTTTTTCCCTAGGCCATTCTGGTTAAGCGTTTGGAGCAGCAGAAGTGCGAAAAATTTGTTGTCTTCTCAACCATTTCTTAGTTTCAAAGTCCCATATCTCGCGCACGGATTGACCTAACCCAAAAATTCCTATTGCATCTGAAAGTAGGAACTCGCCCGATTACAACGTTATGTGTATTTTGTCCCTAGGCCATTCTGGTTAAGCGTTTGGATCAGCAGAATTGCGAAAAATGTTTTGCCTTCTCTACCATTTCTTGGTTTCAAACTCCCATATCTCGCGAACGGATTCACCTAACCCAAAAATTCCAATTGCATTTGAAAGTAGAAACTCGCCCGATTGCAACGGTACGTGTATTTTTCCCTAGGTCATTCTGGGTTAAGCGATTGGAGCAGCAGAATTGTTAAAAAATTTTTGCCTACTCTACCATTTCTTGGCTTCAAACTCCCATATCTCCCGAACGGATTGACCTAACCCAAAAATTCCTATAGCATCTGAAAGTAGAAACTCGCCCGATTACAACGGTATGTGTATTTTTTCCCTAGGCCAATCTGGTTAAGCGATTGGAGCAGCAGAAGTGCGAAAAATTTGTTGTCTTGTCAACCATTTCTTAGCTTCAAAGTCCCATATCTCGCGAACAGATTGACCTAACCCAAAAATTCCTATTGTAGCTGAAAGTAGAAATTCGCCCGATTACAACGGTATGTGTATTTTTTCCCTAGGCCATTCTGGTTAAGCGTTTGAAGCAGCAGAATTACGAAAAATTTTTTGCCTTCTCAACCATTTCTTGGCTTCAAACTCCCATATCTCGCGAACGGATAGACCTAACCCAAAAATTCCAATTGCATCTGAAAGTAGAAACTCGCCCGATTACAACGGTATGTGTACTTTTTCCCTAGGCCATTCTGGTTAAGCGTTTGGAGCAGCAGAATTGCGAAAAATTTGTTGTCTTCTCAACCATTTCCTGTCTTCAATCTCCCATATCTCCCGAACGGATTGACCTAACCCAAAAATTCCTATAGCATCTGAAAGTAGAAACTCGCCCGATTACAACGGTATGTGTATTTTTTCCCTAGGCCAATCTGGTTAAGCGATTGGAGCAGCAGAAGTGCGAAAAATTTGTTGTCTTGTCAACCATTTCTTAGCTTCAAAGCCCCATATCTCGCGAACGGATTGACCTAACCCAAAAATTCTATTTGTAGCTGAAAGTAGAAACTCGCCCGATTACAACGGTATGTGTATTTTTTCCCTAGGCCTTTCTGGTTAAGCGTTTGGAGCAGCAGATGTGCGAAAAATTTGTTGTCTTGTCAACCATTTCTTAGCTTCAAAGTCCCATATCTCGCGAACGGATTGACCTAACCCAAAAATTCCTATTGTAGCTGAAAGTAGAAACTCGCCCGATTACAACGGTATGTGTATTTTTTCCCTAGGCCATTCTGGTTAAGCGTTTGGAGCAGCAGATGTGCGAAAAATTTGTTGTCTTGTCAACCATTTCTTAGCTTCAAAGTCCCATATCTCGCGAACAGATTGACCTAACCCAAAAATTCCTATTGTAGTGAAAGTAGAAATTCGCCCGATTACAACGGTATGTGTATTTTTTCCCTAGGCCATTCTGGTTAAGCGTTTGAAGCAGCAGAATTGCGAAAAATTTTTTGCCTTCTCAACCATTTCTTGGCTTCAAACTCCCATATCTCGCGAACGGTTTGACCTAACCCAAAAATTCCTGTTGCGTGTGAAAGTAAAACCTCGCCCGATTACAACGGTATGTGTATTTTTTCCCTAGCCCATTCTGGTTAAGCGTTTGGAGCAGCAGAATTGCGAAAAATTTGTTGTCTTCTCAACCATTTCTTAGCTTCAAAATCCCATATCTCGCGCACGGATTGACCTAACCCAAAAATTCCTATTGCATCTGAAAGTAGAAACTCGCCCGATTACAACGGTATGTGTACTTTTTCCCTAGGCCATTCTGGTTAAGCGTTTGGAGGAGCAGAAGTGCGAACAATTTGTTGTCTTCTTAACCATTTCTTAGCTTCAAACTCCCATATCTCGCGAACTGATTGACCTAACCCAAAAATTCCTGTTGCGTGTGAAAGTAAAAACTCGCCCGATTATAACGGTATGTGTATTTTTTCCCTAGCCTATTCTGGTGAAGCGTTTGGAGCAGCAGAATTGCGAAAAATTTGTTGCCTTCTCAACCATTTCTTAGCTTCAAAGTCCCATATCTCGCGAACGGATTGACATAACCCAAAAATTCGTAGTGCATCTGAAAGTAGAAACTCGCCCGATTACAACGGTATGTGTATTTTTTCCCTAGGCCATTCTGGTTAAGCGTTTGGAGCAGCAGAAGTGAGAAAAATTTGTTGTCTTCTCAACCATTTCTTAGCTTCAAAGTCCCATATCTCGCGAACAGATTGACCTAACCCAAAAATTCCTATTGTAGCTGAAAGTAGAAACTCGCCCGATTACAACGGTACGTGTATTTTTTCCCTAGGCCAATCTGGTTAAGCGATTGGAGCAGCAGAAGTGCGAAAAATTTGTTGTCTTGTCAACCATTTCTTAGCTTCAAAGTCCCATATCTCGCGAACGGATTGACCTAACCCAAAAATTCCTATTGCATCTGAAAGTAGAAACTCGCCCGATTACAACGGTATGTGTATTTTTTCCCTAGGCCATTCTGGTTAAGCGATTGGAGCAGCAGAAGTGCGAAAAATTTGTTGTCTCGTCAACCATTTCTTAGCTTCAACGTCCCATATCTCGCGAACGGATTGACCTAACCCAAAAATTCCTATTGCATCTGAAAGTAGAATCTCGCCCGGTTACAACGGCATGTGTATTTTTTCCCTAGGCCATTCTGGTTAAGCGTTTGGATCAGCAGAATTGCGAAAAATGTTTTGCCTTCTCTACCATTTCTTGGCTTCAAACTCCCATATCTCGCGAACGGATTGACCTAGCCCAAAAATTCCAATTGCATCTGAAAGTAGAAACTCGCCCGATTACAACGGTATGTGTATTTTTTCCCTAGGCTATTCTGGTTAAGCGTTTGGATCAGCAGAATTGCGAAAAATTTGTTGTCTTCTCAACCATTTCTTAGCTTCAAAGTCCCATATCTCGCGAACGGATTGACCTAACCCAAAAATTCCTATTGCATCTGAAAGTAGAAACTCGCCCGATTACAACGGTATGTGTATTTTTTCCCTAGGCCATTCTGGTTAAGCGATTGGAGCAGCAGAAGTGCGAAAAATTTGTTGTCTCGTCAACCATTTCTTAGCTTCAACGTCCCATATCTCGCGAACGGATTGACCTAACCCAAAAATTCCTATTGCATCTGAAAGTAGAATCTCGCCCGGTTACAACGGCATGTGTATTTTTTCCCTAGGCCATTCTGGTTAAGCGTTTGGATCAGCAGAATTGCGAAAAATGTTTTGCCTTCTCTACCATTTCTTGGCTTCAAACTCCCATATCTCGCGAACGGATTGACCTAACCCAAAAATGCCTATTGCATCTGAAAGTAGGAACTCGCCCGATTACAACGCTATGTGTATTTTTTCCCTAGGCCATCCTGGTTAAGCGTTTGGATCAGCAGAATTGCGAAAAATGTTTTGCCTTCTCAACCATTTCTTGGCTTCAAACTCCCATATCTCGCGAACGGATTGACCTAACCCAAAAATTCCTGTTGCGTGTGAAAGTAAAAACTCGCCCGATTACAGCGGTATTTGTATTTTTTCCCTAGGCCATTCTGGTTAAGCGTTTGGAGCAGCAGAAGTGCGAAAAATTTGTTGTCTTCTCAACCATTTCTTAGTTTCAAAGTCCCATATCTCGCGCACGGATTGACCTAACCCAAAAATTCCTATTGCATCTGAAAGTAGGAACTCGCCCGATTACAACGTTATGTGTATTTTGTCCCTAGGCCATTCTGGTTAAGCGTTTGGATCAGCAGAATTGCGAAAAATGTTTTGCCTTCTCTACCATTTCTTGGTTTCAAACTCCCATATCTCGCGAACGGATTCACCTAACCCAAAAATTCCAATTGCATTTGAAAGTAGAAACTCGCCCGATTGCAACGGTACGTGTATTTTTCCCTAGGTCATTCTGGGTTAAGCGATTGGAGCAGCAGAATTGTTAAAAAATTTTTGCCTACTCTACCATTTCTTGGCTTCAAACTCCCATATCTCCCGAACGGATTGACCTAACCCAAAAATTCCTATAGCATCTGAAAGTAGAAACTCGCCCGATTACAACGGTATGTGTATTTTTTCCCTAGGCCAATCTGGTTAAGCGATTGGAGCAGCAGAAGTGCGAAAAATTTGTTGTCTTGTCAACCATTTCTTAGCTTCAAAGTCCCATATCTCGCGAACAGATTGACCTAACCCAAAAATTCCTATTGTAGCTGAAAGTAGAAATTCGCCCGATTACAACGGTATGTGTATTTTTTCCCTAGGCCATTCTGGTTAAGCGTTTGAAGCAGCAGAATTACGAAAAATTTTTTGCCTTCTCAACCATTTCTTGGCTTCAAACTCCCATATCTCGCGAACGGATAGACCTAACCCAAAAATTCCTATTGCATCTGAAAGTAGAAACTCGCCCGATTACAACGGTATGTGTACTTTTTCCCTAGGCCATTCTGGTTAAGCGTTTGGAGCAGCAGAATTGCGAAAAATTTGTTGTCTTCTCAACCATTTCCTGTCTTCAATCTCCCATATCTCCCGAACGGATTGACCTAACCCAAAAATTCCTATAGCATCTGAAAGTAGAAACTCGCCCGATTACAACGGTATGTGTATTTTTTCCCTAGGCCAATCTGGTTAAGCGATTGGAGCAGCAGAAGTGCGAAAAATTTGTTGTCTTGTCAACCATTTCTTAGCTTCAAAGCCCCATATCTCGCGAACGGATTGACCTAACCCAAAATTTCTATTTGTAGCTGAAAGTAGAAACTCGCCCGATTACAACGGTATGTGTATTTTTTCCCTAGGCCTTTCTGGTTAAGCGTTTGGAGCAGCAGATGTGCGAAAAATTTGTTGTCTTGTCAACCATTTCTTAGCTTCAAAGTCCCATATCTCGCGAACAGATTGACCTAACCCAAAAATTCCTATTGTAGTGAAAGTAGAAATTCGCCCGATTACAACGGTATGTGTATTTTTTCCCTAGGCCATTCTGGTTAAGCGTTTGAAGCAGCAGAATTGCGAAAAATTTTTTGCCTTCTCAACCATTTCTTGGCTTCAAACTCCCATATCTCGCGAACGGATTGACCTAACCCAAAAATTCCTGTTGCGTGTGAAAGTAAAACCTCGCCCGATTACAACGGTATGTGTATTTTTTCCCTAGCCCATTCTGGTTAAGCGTTTGGAGCAGCAGAATTGCGAAAAATTTGTTGTCTTCTCAACCATTTCTTAGCTTCAAAGTCCCATATCTCGCGCACGGATTGACCTAACCCAAAAATTCCTATTGCATCTGAAAGTAGAAACTCGCCCGATTACAACGGTATGTGTACTTTTTCCCTAGGCCATTCTGGTTAAGCGTTTGGAGGAGCAGAAGTGCGAACAATTTGTTGTCTTCTTAACCATTTCTTAGCTTCAAACTCCCATATCTCGCGAACGGATTGACCTAACCCAAAAATTCCTGTTGCGTGTGAAAGTAAAAACTCGCCCGATTATAACGGTATGTGTATTTTTTCCCTAGCCTATTCTGGTGAAGCGTTTGGAGCAGCAGAATTGCGAAAAATTTGTTGCCTTCTCAACCATTTCTTAGCTTCAAAGTCCCATATCTCGCGAACGGATTGACATAACCCAAAAATTCGTAGTGCATCTGAAAGTAGAAACTCGCCCGATTACAACGGTATGTGTATTTTTTCCCTAGGCCATTCTGGTTAAGCGTTTGGAGCAGCAGAAGTGAGAAAAATTTGTTGTCTTCTCAACCATTTCTTAGCTTCAAAGTCCCATATCTCGCGAACAGATTGACCTAACCCAAAAATTCCTATTGTAGCTGAAAGTAGAAACTCGCCCGATTACAACGGTACGTGTATTTTTTCCCTAGGCCAATCTGGTTAAGCGATTGGAGCAGCAGAAGTGCGAAAAATTTGTTGTCTTGTCAACCATTTCTTAGCTTCAAAGTCCCATATCTCGCGAACGGATTGACCTAACCCAAAAATTCCTATTGCATCTGAAAGTAGAAACTCGCCCGATTACAACGGTATGTGTATTTTTTCCCTAGGCCATTCTGGTTAAGCGATTGGAGCAGCAGAAGTGCGAAAAATTTGTTGTCTCGTCAACCATTTCTTAGCTTCAACGTCCCATATCTCGCGAACGGATTGACCTAACCCAAAAATTCCTATTGCATCTGAAAGTAGAATCTCGCCCGGTTACAACGGCATGTGTATTTTTTCCCTAGGCCATTCTGGTTAAGCGTTTGGATCAGCAGAATTGCGAAAAATGTTTTGCCTTCTCTACCATTTCTTGGCTTCAAACTCCCATATCTCGCGAACGGATTGACCTAGCCCAAAAATTCCAATTGCATCTGAAAGTAGAAACTCGCCCGATTACAACGGTATGTGTATTTTTTCCCTAGGCCATTCTGGTTAAGCGTTTGGATCAGCAGAATTGCGAAAAATTGTATGCCTTCTCAACCATTTCTTGGCTTCAAACTCCCATATCTCGCGAACGGATTGACCTAACCCAAAAATTCCTGTTGCGTGTGAAAGTAAAAACTCGCCCGATTACAGCGGTATTTGTATTTTTTCCCTAGGCTATTCTGGTTAAGCGTTTGGATCAGCAGAATTGCGAAAAATTTGTTGTCTTCTCAACCATTTCTTAGCTTCAAAGTCCCATATCTCGCGAACGGATTGACCTAACCCAAAAATTCCTAGTGCATCTGAAAGTAGAAACTAGCCCGATTACAACGGTATTTGTATTTTTTCCCTAGGCCATTCTGGTTAAGCGTTTGGAGCAGCAGAAGTGCGAAAAATTTGTTGTCTTCTCAACCATTTCTTAGTTTCAAAGTCCCATATCTCGCGCACGGATTGACCTAACCCAAAAATGCCTATTGCATCTGAAAGTAGGAACTCGCCCGATTACAACGCTATGTGTATTTTTTCCCTAGGCCATCCTGGTTAAGCGTTTGGATCAGCAGAATTGCGAAAAATGTTTTGCCTTCTCTACCATTTCTTGGATTCAAACTCCCATATCTCGCGAACGGATTGACCTAACCCAAAAATTCCAATTGCATCTGAAAGTAGAAACTCGCCTGATTACAACGGTATGTGCATTTTTTCCCTAGGCCATTCTGTTTAAGCGTTTGGATCAGCAGAATTGCGAAAAATTTTATGCCTTTTCAACCATTTCTTGGCTTCAAACTCCCATATCTCGCGAACGTATTGACCTAACCCAAAAATTCCTGTTGCTTGTGAAAGTAAAAACTCGCCCGATTACAACGGTATGTGTATTTTTTCCCTAGCCCATTCTGGTTAAGAGTTTGGAGCAGCAGAATTGCGAAAAATTTGTTGTCTTCTCAACCATTTCTTAGCTTCAATGTCCCATATCTCGCGAACGGATTGACCTAACCCAAAAATTCCTAGTGCATCTGAAAGTAGAAACTCGCCCGATTACAACGGTATGTGTATTTTTTCCCTAGGCCATTCTGGTTAAGCGTTTGGAGCAGCACAATTGTGAAAAATTTGTTGTCTTCTCAACCATTTCTTGTCTTCAATCTCCCATATCTCCCGAACGGATTGACCTCACCCAAAAATTCCTATTGCATTTGAAAGTAGAAACTCGCCCGATTGCAACGGTACGTGTATTTTTCCCTAGGTCATTCTGGTTAAGCGATGGGAGCAGCAGAATTGTTAAAAATTTTTTGCATACTCTACCATTTCTTGGCTTCAAACTCCCATATCTCCCGAACGGATTGACCTAACCCAAAAATTCCTATAGCATCTGAAAGTAGAAACTCGCCCGATTACAACGGCATGTGTATTTTTTCCCTAGGCCAATCTGTTTAAGCGATTGGAGCAGCAGAAGTGCGAAAAATTTGTTGTCTTGTCAACCATTTCTTAGCTTCAAAGTCCCATATCTTGCGAACGGATTGACCTAACCCAAAAATTCCTATTGTAGCTGAAAGTAGAAACTCTCCCGATTACAACGGTATGTGTATTTTTTCCCTAGGCCATTCTGGTTAAGCGTTTGAAGCAGCAGAATTGCGAAAAATTTTTTGCCTTCTGAACCATTTCTTGGCTTCAAACTCCCATATCTCGCGAACGGATAGACCTAACCCACAAATTCCTATTGCATCTGAAAGTAGAAACTCGCCCGATTATAACGGTATGTGTATTTTTTCCCTAGGCCATTCTGGTTAAGCGTTTGAAGCAGCAGAATTGCGAAAAATTTTTTGCCTTCTCAACCATTTCTTGTCCACAAACTCCCATATCTCGCGAACGGATTGGCCTAACCCAAAAATTCCTATTGCATCTGAAAGCAGAAGCTCGCCCGAATACAACGGTATGTGTATTTTTTCCCTAGGCCATTCTGGTTAAGCGTTTGGAGCAGCAGAATTGTGAAAAATTTGTTGTCTTGTCAACCATTTCTTAGCTTCAAAGTCCCATATCTCCCGAACGGATTGACCTAACCCAAAAATTCCTATAGCATCTGAAAGTAGAAACTCGCCCGATTACAACGGTATGTGTATTTTTTCCCTAGGCCAATCTGGTTAAGCGATTGGAGCAGCAGAAGTGCGAAAAATTTGTTGTCTTGTCAACCATTTCTTAGCTTCAAAGTCCCATATCTCGCGAACGGATTGACCTAACCCAAAAATTCCTATTGTAGCTGAAAGTAGAAACTCGCCCGATTACAACGGTATGTGTATTTTTTCCCTAGGCCTTTCTGGTTAAGCGTTTGGAGCAGCAGAATTGCGAAAAATTTTTTGCCTTCTCAACCATTTCTTGGCTTCAAACTCCCATATCTCGCGAACGGATAGACCTAACCCAAAAATTCCTATTGCATCTGAAAGTAGAAACTCTCCCGATTACAACGGTATGTGTACTTTTTCCCTAGGCCATTCTGGTTAAGCGTTTGGAGCAGAAGAATTGCGAAAAATTTGTTGTCTTCTCAACCATTTCTTAGCTTCAAAGTCCCATATCTCGCGAACGGATTGACCTATCCCAAAAATTCCTATCGCATCTGAAAGTAGAAACTCGCCCGATTACAACGGTATGTGTACTTTTTCCCTAGGCCATTCTGGTTAAGCGTTTGGAGCTGCAGAATTGCGAAAAATTTGTTGTCTTCTCAACCATTTCTTAGCTTCAAACTCCCATTTCTCGCGAACGGATTGACCTAACCCAAAAATTCCTATAGCATCTGAAAGTAGAAACTCGCCCGATTACAACGGTATGTGTATTTTTTCCCTAGGCCATTCTGATTAAGCGTTTGGAGCAGCAGAATTGCGAACAATTTTTTGCCTTCTCAACCATTTCTTGGCTTCAAACTCCCATATCTCGCGAACGGATTGACCTAACCCAAAAATTTCTATTGTAGCTGAAAGTAGAAACTCGTCCGATTACAACGGTATGTGTATTTTTTCCCGAGGCCATTCTGGTTAAGCGTTTGAAGCAGCAGAATTGCGAAAAATTTTTTGCCTTCTGAACTATTTCTTGTCTTCAAACTCCCATATCTCGCGAACGGATTGACCTAACCCAAAATTTCCTATTGCATCTGAAAGTAGAAACTCGCCCGATTACAACGGTATGTGTATTTTTTCCCTAGGCCATTCTGGTTAAGCGTTTGGAGCAGCAGAATTGTGAAAAATTGTTTGCCTTCTCTACCATTTCTTGGCTTCAAACTCCCATATCTCGCGAACGGATTGAACTAACCCAAAAATTCCTATTGCATTTGAAAGTAGACACTCGGCCGATTACAACGGTACGTGTATTTTTCCCCTAGGCCATTCTGGTTAAGCGATTGGAGCAGCAGTAGTGCGAAAAATTTGTTGTTTTGTCAACCATTTCTTAGCTTCAAAGTCCCATATCTCGCGAACGGATTGACCTAACCCAAAAATTCCTATTGGAACTGAAAGTAGAAACTCGCCCGATTACAAAGGTATGTGTATTTTTTCCCTAGGCCATTCTGGTTAAGCGTTTGGATCAGCAGAATTGCGAAAAATGTTTTGCCTTCTCTACCATTTCTTGGCTTCAAACTCACATATCTCGCGAACGGATTGCCCTAACCCAAAAATTCCTATTGCATCTGAAAGTAGAAGCTCGCCCGAATACAACGGTATGAGTATTTTTTCCCTAGGCCATCTGGTTAAGCGTTTGGATCAGTAGAATTGCGAAAAATTGTATGCCTTCTCAACCATTTCTTGGCTTCAAACTCCCATATCTCGCGAACGGATTGACCTAACCCAAAAATTCCTATTGCATCTGAAAGTAGAAACTCGCCCGATTACAACGGTATGTGTATTTTTTCCCTAGGCCATTCTGGTTAAGCGTTTGGAGCAGCAGAATTGTGAAAAATTTGTTGTCTTCTCAACCATTTCTTGGCTTCAAACTCCCATATCTCCCGAACGGATTGACCTAACCCAAAAATTCCTATAGCATCTGAAAGTAGAAACTCGCCCGATTACAACGGTATGTGTATTTTTTCCCTAGGCCAATCTGGTTAAGCGATTGGAGCAGCAGAAGTGCGAAAAATTTGTTGTCTTGTCAACCATTTCTTAGCTTCAAAGTCCCATATCTCGCGAACGGATTGACCTAACCCAAAAATTCCTATTGTAGCTGAAAGTAGAAATTCGCCCGATTACAACGG
Source organism: Ptiloglossa arizonensis (assembly GCF_051014685.1). NCBI lineage: Eukaryota > Metazoa > Arthropoda > Insecta > Hymenoptera > Colletidae > Ptiloglossa > Ptiloglossa arizonensis. Next base: position 332,250 of record NW_027478458.1, on the reverse strand, counting down.
TATGTGTATTTTTTCCCTAGGCCATTCTGGTTAAGCGTTTGAAGCAGCAGAATTGCGAAAAATTTTTTGCCTTCTCAACCATTTCTTGGCTTCAAACTCCCATATCTCGCGAACGGATAGACCTAACACAAAAATTCCTATTGCATCTGAAAGTAGAAACTCGCCCGATTACAACGGTATGTGTATTTTTTCCCTAGGCCTTTCTGGTTAAGCGTTTGGAGCAGCAGATGTGCGAAAAATTTGTTGTCTTGTCAACCATTTCTTAGCTTCAAAGTCCAATATCTCGCGAACGGATTGACCTAACCCAAAAATTCCAAGTGCATCTGAAAGTAGAAACTAGCCCGATTACAACGGT